>NW_016952446.1:8031-9234 GCF_001483705.2 Eufriesea mexicana
GGTTATGGTGAGTCAGGTTATGTACGGTTAGGCCGGGACAGGCTAAGTTTGGTCAGTATAGCTTATACTTTTGTGCTGTACACTGCTACTCGGTGGATTTCTGCGGTCTACTCTGCTCTAGTATGTCCTACTTGACTCTGGGAAGGTTAGCGATGGCGGTCTCGGGTCGCTAATGTAATCCAGTATACGTTTGGCTTCGTTAAGACACTTTAGGTAACGAGGGGATAGCTTTGGCTCTAGTGCCATAGTCTTCCTTTAGGTGGATTACTGCGGGCTACAGTGCTACAATGCTTTCGGCTTAGCTCTCGCAATGCCAGAAATATTGGCCTCGGTTCCTTATGATGACTCAGGTTACGTTCGGTTAAGTTAGGTCAGGGTATAAATAACTTTGGTGCTGTACACTGCTCTTCGATGGATTTCTGCGATCTACTGCGCTCTGGTATGCCCTGGTTTTCTCTGGGGAGGGAAACAATAGCGATCTCGGCACGTTATGTTCAGTCAGGCTATGTTTGGCTATGTCGTGTCGGTGTGGGTGAGGCTCAGGTATCTCTGACTCTTCTTAAATACACAGCTATTATATGGATTTCTACGTTCCACTCCACACTAAGGTGTTCCGCTTGACTCTGTGGAGGCCAGCAATAGCGGTCACGGCACGTTAGATTGAGTTATGTTACGTTTGGTTATGTTACTCTTGGTTAGATTTGGTGAGGATAGGTATGACTTTTGCGCCATAGTCTGCTATTAGGGGGGTTTCTGCTCCCTACAGTTCTGTAATTAGTTCAGCTTGGCTCTGGGAAGGCAAGCAATGGTGGTCTCGGCACGCAAGGTTTAGATATTTTACGTTTGGTTATGTTATGGTTGGTCAGGTTAGGAGAGAATATCTTTGACTTTAGTGCTATAGTCTGCCATTAGGCGGATTCCTGCGCCACAGGGTGCTCTAATGATTTCAGCTTGGCTGTGGGAAGGCCTGCAATAGTGGCCTCAGCACGTTGCAGTTTGTCAGGTTACGTTCGGTTAGGTTGGGTCCGTCCAAGTTTTGTTCGGATAGCCCTAACTTTTGTGCTGTACACAGCGATACGGTGGATTTCTGCGATCTACTTTGCTCTAGTATTTGCTGCTTGGATCTGAGAACGGCATCAATAGTGGTCGCGGCAAGATAGGTTTAGCGAAGTTACGTTTGGTTATGTTACGGTTCGTTAGGTT
>NW_016952446.1:13743-14035 GCF_001483705.2 Eufriesea mexicana
AACCTAACGTGCAGCGACCACTATTGCTGACGTCCCCAGAGGCAAGCGGAATATGGTAGAGCACATTAGGAGGCAGAAATCCGTCGAATAACAGTGTATAGCACAGAAGTTGAAGCTACAGTCTACAAACATGACCAATCGTAACATACACAAACGTAACATTACGCAACCTACATAGCCGCCACTCTTAATGCTGGACTTGACAGAGTCGAGCAGTGCATAGTGGAGCGGCGAATCCACCGAGTTACAGTGTATACCACGAAAGTCGGTGCTATGCAAACCCAACCCAAAC
>NW_016952447.1:0-1938 GCF_001483705.2 Eufriesea mexicana
TAACTTAACCGGACCTATACCAACACAAGCAATCGCAGCCTAGCTAAACGTATACGTGCAGGTACCGCTATCGCTGTCATCCACAGTGCCAAGCAGAAAACACTAGGGAACAGCAGAGCGCAGGAATCCACCGCATTGCACTGCATAGCACAAAAGTCGACGATATCCTATCATAACCCTGCTTAGCATAATCTAACTGAACGTAGCCTAACTCAACTTAACGTGCCAAGACCATAACTGTTGGCCTACCGAGTGCCAAGGAGAACATGCTAGAGCACAGTAGAGCGCGGAAATGCACCGGATAGCAGTGTGTAGCAAAAAAGTCGGAGCTATACTATCCTAACATGAAAAATCATAACACAACCGAACGTAACCTAGCTCAACCTAACGTGCCGCGACAGATATTGAATATAGCAGAACATATTGCAGGAGGGTAGGGCAAGAAAATCCACCGAATGGTTTGTATACCACAAACGTTAAACCTTCCCTCTCCTTCCGTAGCCAAACGTGTCGCATCCAAACTTATCCTATACCAAACTGACGATCTTCTACTTGCCTCTATGGAGTCCAGAAACTGTGGTCTCGGCACGTTAGGTCCTTTTCCGTTACGTTCGGTCAGTTAAGGTTACGCTAAGTTCGGTTAGGAGAGCTTTGACTTTCATCCAATGCACAGTTATTCGCCGGATTCCTGCGCCCGTCTGTTCTCGACAACATTCTGCTCTGCCCTGCCGAGGCCAGCAGCAGTTGTCTCGGCACGTTGGTTTGAGCAATGTTACGTTTGGTGATGTGAAGGTTTGTTATGTTAGGATAGAGTAGTTTTGACTTTTGTGCTATGCCCGGATATTTGTTGGATTCCTGCGATCCTCTATGCTCTAGTACGTCCTGCTCGGCCCTGGGGAGGCCAGCAATAATGGTCTCGGCGCGTTACGTTGAGTTGGTCTACGTTTGGTTAGGTTACGTTAGGTATAGCTATGATAGCATATCTTCGACTTTTGTGCTATAAACAGCAGTGAGGTTGATTTCTGGGCATTACTGTGCTCTAATACATTCTGCTTTGCCCTTGGGAGACCAGAAACAGCAGTCCCGGCACGATGGGCAGAGTTATGTAACGTTTGGTTATGTGAAGGCTGGTTTTGTTAGTACAGGGCAGTTCCGACACTTGCGCAGTACACTGCTATTCGGTGCGTTTCTGCGTTCTACTATGCTCCAGTTTGACCTGCTTGACCCTGGGGAGGCCAGCAACAGTGGTCGCTTTAGGTTGGCTTTTAGACGGGTTACGTTTGCCTAGGTTAGGTTACGTTGGATTAGGTTAGTGCCTTTTTGGCCTTTGTGCCACACACAGCTATTCTATGCACTTCTGCGCTCAGCAGTGCTCCATCACAGTATGCTTGGCTCCCGTGAGGCCAGCAATGTTGTTTGTGGCACGTCTGGTTGAGTTAGGTTTTGTTTGGTTATGTTACGTTTGGTTATGTTAGTAGAGGATTGGTTAGACTTTTGTGCTATAAACTGCTTTTTGGTGCATTGCTGCGCTCTACTCTGCTCTAGTATATTCTGCTTGGCTCTGGGGAGGTCAGCACTAGCGGTATATGCACGTTAGATTTAGTTAGGTTACGCCTGGTTATGTTATGTTAGCATAGTTTGTGCTAGGATAGCTTCGACTTTCGAGCTATGCACTGCTATTCGGAGGTTTCCTGCGCTCTACTGCACTCTGATACATTCAGCTTCATTCCGGGAGGGACAGCAACAGCGTACTCAGCATGTTATTTTGAGATATGCTACGTTCGGTTAGATCAGGTTATGTCAGGTTAGTTTAGGATATCTTTGACTTTTCTACTTTACACTGCATTGCGGCGGACATCTGTGATCTACTGGCCTCTTGTATATTCTGCTTTGCTCTGGGGAGGTAAACAATGGTATTGTATGCACGTTAGGTTGAGT
>NW_016952447.1:4150-6467 GCF_001483705.2 Eufriesea mexicana
GTTTTCTTTGTCTTTTGCGCTGTACACTACTATACGGTGGACACGTGCGCTCGACATTGCTCTACTATGCCCTGCTCGTCTCCGGGGATGCCGGCAATAGTGGTCGCGGCACGATAGGTTGTGATAATCTCCGCTCTGTTAGGTTAGGCTTGGCTAGGTTTGGCCAGGATCGTCTTTGTGATATGAACCGCAATGCGGTTAGTTCCTGCGCTCTGCTATGCTCTAGTATATTCTGCTTCATTCTGCTGATTCCAGCAATTGTGGCCTCGGCATGTTAGTTTCGGTTAGGTTACGTTTGGTTATGCTACGTATGGTTACGTTCGGAAAGAGATGCTTTGACTTCGGTGCTATGCTCTGCTTTTCGGCGGATTTCTGTGCTCTACTGTGCTGTAATATGTTCTGACTGACTTTCGGGATGCCAGCGATAGTTGTCTCGGCACTGTAGGTTGACTTACATTTCGGTTGGTTACGTTACGTTTGGTTCGGTTAGCACAGGGTAGCTTTGACTTTTGTGCTATGCTCTGCTATTCGGTGGACTTCTGCGCTTTACTGTGCTCTAGTATGCTCCAATGGGATCTGTAGTGGCCAGCAATTAGTCGCATCACCTTAGGTTGAGACACGTTACGTTTGGTTAAGTTAGGTTACATTGGGTTGGGTTAGGGTATCTTTCGCTTTTGTTCTGCACACAGCTATTTTATGAACTTCTGCGCTATACAGTGCTCTATTACAATCTGCTTGGCTCTCGTGAGGCCCGTGATAGCGGTCGTTGCACGTCAGGTTGTGTTAAGTTACGTTTGGTATTGCTGCGTTTGGCAACGTTAGAATAGGTCTGCTCAGGCTCCTGTGCTGTGCACTCCTATTCGGTGGATTTCTGCCCTCTGCTGTTGTCTAATATGCTCTGCTTTGCTCTGCGGAGGCCAGCAATAGTGGTCTGGGCACGTTAGGTTGGGTTGTATTACTTTCAGTTATTTTACGCTTTGTTATGTTAGAATATGTTAACCATGAGTTTTGTTCTACTATACTCTACTCGACTCTGTGGAGGACAGTAGTTGTGGTCGCGGCACGCTAGGCTTGGTTAAGCTACGTTTGCATATGTTAAGCTCGGTTAGGGTAGGAGAGGATAGCTTTGACTTTTGTGGTACGCACTGCTATTCGGTAGACTATTGCCCTCTGCTGTGTTCAAGTTCGCTCTGTCTGGATATGCGGAGGCCAACAGTAGTGGTCCATTATCGTCAGGTTTAGATAGTCTACGTTTGATTAGGTCAGGTTAGGTCAGTTAATGTTAGGGTATATTCGACATTTGTGCGAATCGCTGCTATATGGTGGCTTTCCGCGCTCTACCGTGCTCTATTGTGTTCTGCATGGCTCTGCGGCTTCCGGTAATAGTGGTCTCGGTTCGTTAGTATACGCCAGGTTCCGTTAGGATTTGCCTCGTTTGTGTATGTTAGGATAGGTTTACTTCGACTTTTGAGCTATACTCAGCTGGTTGCTCGATATCACCGCTCCACATTGCCCTAATCTATTGCGCTATGCTGGGGAGGCCAGTAGTTGCGGTCTCGGCGCCTTAGCTTGAGATAGACTATGTTTGGGTATGTTACGTCTGGCTAGCGTAGGAGAGGATAGCTTTGACCTTTGTGCTATACGCTGTTACGCGGTGGATATCTGCGCTCTACTCTGACCTCATATGCTCAGCTTGGTTATGTGAAAGACAGCAATAGTTTTCTCGGCACGTTATGTTGAGCTCGGCTTCGCTTGCTTGGGTTAGGTTGGGTCTGGTTTACTTAGGATATCTATGACCTTTGTGCTTAACATTGCAGCGCCGCGGATTTCTGTGCTCCACATTGCCCTAATATTCCCTGCTTGTCTCTGGTGAGGACAGCAATGGTGGTGTCGGCACGTTATGTTTAGTTAGGCTGCGTTAGTTAATGTTAGGTTAGGTCAGGTTAGGTTAGTATAAATATGACTTTTGTGCTTTACACTGCAATGCGGCGGATTCCTGCGCTCTACTCTGTTCTGGTATATTCTGATTGGCCCTGCGGATATCAGCAATAATGGTCTAGGCACGTTAGGTTGAGTTATGCTTCGTTTGGTCGTGTTAGGTTGGGACAGGTTTGGACAGGATATCATTGGCATTTGTGTTATTCGGCGCAGTGCGGTCTATTCCTACGCTCTACTGTGCTCTAGCTTATTCTGCATGGCTTTGCGAAGGACAGCAATATTTGCATCGCCACGTTAGGCTGGGATAGATCACGTATGGTTATGTCACATTTGCCTAGTTTAGGACAGGATGGATCTGACTTTTGTGCTATACACTGTT
>NW_016952448.1:0-510 GCF_001483705.2 Eufriesea mexicana
GCAGACGTAACTTAACCCAACCTGACGTTCCAAGAAACATATTGCTGGCCTCACGAGAGCTAAGCAGAGTACAGCAGAGTTATGTAGAACGCTGAAATCGCACGAACAGCTGGTATTGCAAAAAAGTAGGAGATATCCTAACCTAACCCGCCCTAACCTAACATAATCGAATATAACCAATCCCAAACTGACGGGCCTAGCCCGCAATGGCTGGCCTCGCCAGCACCAAGCAGTATATATTAGAGGAGAGTAGAGAGCAGACGTCCATAAAATGGCAGTGTATAGCACGAAAGTCAAGGATATCCTAACCTAAACCAAACAAACCTAACCTAACCGAACAGAACGTAAATCAACCTAACGCGCCGCGGCCACTGTTTCAAGCATACCCAGATCAAAACAGGGGCTAATAGATCACCATTGAGCGCAGAAATCCGTCGAATACCAGCTTATAGCACAGAAGTCAAATCTACCCTGTCCTAACGTAACCAAACGTAACAAAGCCAACCGCAA
>NW_016952449.1:0-501 GCF_001483705.2 Eufriesea mexicana
CTCTGCGCTCTACTGTGCTCAAGTATATTCTGCTTGAATCTCGGGAGGCCAGCAACAGCGTTCATGGCGCGTTTGTTTGGGCTATGTTATGTCAGGATGTGTGCCAGGTTTGCTCGGGTTAGGCTAGTATGGCTATTGCATTTGTGCTGTACACTTCAAATCGGTGGGTTTCGGCACCCTAGTTTTCACTAATATGTTTTGCTTGGCTCTGGAGGGGCCAGTATTAGAGGTCTCGGCTTGTTTGGATTATTCACTCTAGGTTTGGTTAGGCCAGGTTAGGTCAGGTTAGGTTAGGATATCTTTGACTTTTCTGCCTACTTTGACTTTTCTGCCTTATGCTGCTATTTGGTGGCATCCTGCGCTCTACTGTGCTCTAGGATATTCAGCTTGGCTCTCTGGAGGCAGGCAATTGTGGTCTCGTCACGACGGGTAGAGTTGTGCTGCGTTTGGTTATGCAGAGTTTGGCGAGGTTAGGACGGAATGGTCTAGACTTTGTGGTAT
>NW_016952450.1:0-238 GCF_001483705.2 Eufriesea mexicana
ATATCAATGCAATGGATAATGCACGCCAAGAGGATCTTTCCTCCATACTTATGCAAGGAAGCGTGCTCACCACGATGTAAGTCGAAAATGACAATAAAATTGAACTTTCCAGCCAGATCCTGAGGCATTGCAATGGTTATAGCATGCCAATATAACCCTTCCTCCTTGTTTATGAAATAGAGATAGCTCACCACGATATTAGTCGAAAATGCCTATAAAATTGAATTTTCCAGGAAGA
>NW_016952451.1:0-499 GCF_001483705.2 Eufriesea mexicana
ACTGTTGGCGTGCCATCGGCATTACAATGCTATAGAATCATGCTGGAAATTTCAATTTTATTGTCATTTTCGACTCTTATCGTAGTGAGCAAACTCTCTTACCTAAATGAGGAGGAATGATTCTATTGGCGTGCTATAGCCTTTGCAATGCTATAGAATCAGGATGGAAAGTTCAATTATATTGACAGTTTCGGCTAATATCGTAGTGAGCTATCTTTTTGCATAATTAAAGATGGTAGATGCTATTAGCGTGCTATAGCCAATGCATTGCTATAGTATCCGGCTGGAAAATACATTTTTATTGACATTTACGACTAATATCGTGGTAACATAAATTACTTGCGTAAGTAAGGGGGAAAGATACTTTTTCCGTGCCGTAACCTTTGCAATGCTATGGACTCAAGCAGGAAAATTCATTTTTACTGACATTTTCTAATATTATCGTGGTGAGCCACCTTTCTTGCATAAATAAGGAGTAAAGATTCTATTGGCGTGCTAT
>NW_016952452.1:0-1002 GCF_001483705.2 Eufriesea mexicana
GCACTGTAGATAGCAGGGATCCTCTTAATATCGGACTATACCACTAAAGTCAATGCTATCCTCTCCTCACCCAACCAATCGTAGCGTAAGCAAACAAGGCCTAACTCTAATTAACATGGCGGGACCGCTATTTCTGCCCTCCCCAGTGTCAAGCAGGACATACTAAAGTCCAGTGGAGCTCTGAAATCTACCATATGGCAGTGCACCGCACAAAAGTTGAAGCAATCCTCTCCAAACATAGCCGAACCCAACCAAACCGAACGTGACGGAACTCAACATAACGTGCAGAGAACACTATTGCTGGCCTCTCCAGAGCCAAGCAGAAAGCATTGAGCACTGTAGGGCGCAGAAATCCACCTAATAGCAGACCCTAGCGCTGCGGTTAAAGCAACATCTCCAAAGCTAACCAATCGTAGCATAACCAAACGTAACATAGGCCGAGGCATCTTGTCGCGACTAATATCGCTTCGCCTCCCCAGGGCCAAGCAGGACATACTAGAGCACAGTGGAACGCAGAAATCCACCGAAAGTCAGTGTACAGAACAAAAGTTTAATCTACCCTGACCAAACATAGCCTGACACAACCTATCGGATCGTGACCTGACTCAATGCAACGTGCAGAGGTCACTATTGCTGGCCTTCCCAAAGCCAAGCTGAAAGCATTAGAGCAATGCAGGGACCCCCTAACAGCAGACTAAAGCGATAAGGTCAAAGCTACTTCAACTAACCTTACCAAACGTAGCATAACTAAACGTAAGGTATGTAAGGCTTTCGTTCCACCACCACTACTGGTGGCCTCCCCAGAGCCAAGTTGAGGACATTAGAGCACTGTAGGGCGCGGAAATCCCCAAGTACCAGACTATAGCACAAAAGTCAAACCTATCCTCTCCTAGCGTAGCAAATGGTAACATAACCAAACGTAATCTAACTCAACCTAACGTGCCGCCACCATTATTGGTGGGCTCCCCAGTGTCAAGCAGAACACATTAGTGGGTAGTAGAA
>NW_016952453.1:0-4277 GCF_001483705.2 Eufriesea mexicana
TCTACTCTCTACTACCACTAGTGTATGCTGCTTGGCTCTGGCGAGGCCAGCATTACTGGTCTCTGTACGCTAGGTTAAGATATGTTGCGTTTGGTTATGTTAGGACAGGATATCTACGACTTTTGTGCAATGCATTGTTGTTTGGTGCCTTTGTGGCCTCCACTATGCACTACTATATTATGGTTGACCATAAGGAAGCCAGCAGTAGTGGTCATGGCACGGTAGGATGCGTTTGGTAAGGGTACGGTAGGTTAGGATAGGATAGGATAGCACTGACTTTTGTGCTATACACCGATATTTGGTGGATTTCAACGCCCTAGGTTGCATTACTGTACCCTGATTGGCTCGGGCGAGGCCAGCAATAGCGTTCTCGGCTCGTTAGTTTGAGTTAGGCCACCTTTGGTTGGGTTATGTTGGTTTGGGTTAGGCCTGGATAGATTCGTCTTCCGCCGTATACACTGCTATTTAGAGGATTTCCCTGCCCTACTGTGCCCCACCATTATCTGCTCGACTCTGTGTAGTCCAGCAATAGTGGTCGCGGCGCGATTTCTTGGGTTGAGCTACGTCTGGGCATGTTAAGTTTGGGTAAGCATGGATAGGGCGGCATTGACTCTTGTGCGAGACACTGCGTTGCGGTGGACTTCTGCGCTCTGCGTTACACTACTATACTCTGCCCGTCTATGGGAGGCCGGCAATACTGGTCTCGGCACGTTAGATCTTGTTAGGCGAAGTTTGGTTAGGTTATGTTGGTCTGGGTTGGACTAGGATTGCTTTGACTTGCGTGGTATACACTGATGTTCTTTGGATTCACGCGCTATACTGTTTTCTAGTATGATCCGCCTGGCCCTGACGACGCCAGCAATAGTGTTCCCTGCACCTAAAGTTGAGATATATTGCGTATGGTTATGTTACGTTTGGTAAGGTTAGGATACGATAATTTTGACTTTTGTTCTATGCACCGCCATTCGGTGGATTCCCACGCTCTACACAGTTCTAATATGTCCCGCTTGCCTCTGGGGATGCCAGAAATGCTAGTCTCGGAACATTACATTCAGATCGACTACGTTCGGATAGGTTAGGTTATTGTACCTACCACTTTTGTGCTATACACTGCAATCCGGTTGATTACTGCAATCTACTTTGTTCCAGTATATTCTGCTTGGCTCTGGGGAGGCAAGCATTAGTGGCATCGGCAGGTTAGTTTGAGTTATGCTACGTTCGGTTATGTTACGTATGGTTATGTTAGGATAGGGTAGCTTGGACTATAGTTCTTCGCACTGAGTTCCTAAGGATTACCGCGCTCCGCTCACCCTTATTGTGGTCTACTTGACTGTGGGGAGGGTAGCAATAGTGGCCTTGGCACGTTAGGAATGGTCAGTTTGTGATTGGTTGCGTTACGTTTGGTCAGGTTAGCATAGGATAGCTTTGGGGTTTGCGCTGTACACTGCTTTTCGGGCGATATCTGCGCTCTACTGTGCTCTACTGTAATCTGTTCGACTCCGGGGATGCGAGCAATAGTGATCGCGGTGCGATAAGGTGAGTAGTTTCGTATGCTATGTTACGATTGGATAGGTTAGGAGAGGGTAGCATTACCTTTGTGGCATACACCGCTATTCGGTGGATTCCTACGATCAGCATTGCTTTACTACACTCTGCTAGTCTCACGGAAAGCCAGCAACAGTGTTCGCGGCACGTTAGTTTGGGTTAGTTTACGCTTGGTTGTGTTAGGTTAGGATAAGTCTGGTTAGTATAGCATTGTCTTTCGTTTTTTACACACCTTTTCGGTCGATTCCTGCCCTCTACTGTGCTCTACTCTAACCTGCTTGGCCCTGGGGGGCCAGCGATAGTGGTCGCCGCTCATTATCTTGAGCTTCGCCACGTAAGGTAAGGCTAAGTTAGTTCGGTTAGGTATCGATATCTTTGATACTTCCGCCGTACCATGCGATTCTATAGATTTCTGCTCTCTAAGCTCCTCTAGTATGTGATACTTGTCCCTGGGGAAAACAGTAATGGCTGTGGCGGCACGTTAGGCTTGGTTTAGCTACGTTTGGTCGCGTTACGACTGGTTAGGTTTGGATAGGATAGCTCACACTGTGCCGACACTCCCTGATTTTTGGTGGACTTCTCCGCTCCACTGCGCTCTGACACGGTGTGCTTTGCTCTGGGGATGCTAGGAATTGTGGCCGCGGCACGTTAGTCTGTGTCATGCTACGTGTGTTTGGTTTATGCTGGCGTGGGTTAGGCTTGTGTTGCTTTGACTTTTCTGTCACACGCTGCGATTCTATGGATTTCTGAGCCCTACTCTCCCCTAATATGTTGTGCGTGGCTCTGAGGAGGACAGCAATCATGGCCTCGGATGGTTATCCTTTGCCAGGTTACGATTGGCTTTGTCATGATTGTTTACGTTAGCAAATGGTAGCTCCAACATTTGTGCTATACACTGATATTAGATTCATTCCTGCGTTCCACTGTTCTCTAATGTGTTCTGCTTGACTCTGGGAGGCCAGCAGTGTTGGTCGTGGCACGTTTGCTTGATTCAAGTCACGTTTGGTTATGTTAGGTTTATTCAGGTTTGGATGGGAAAGCTTTGACCTTTGTGGTATGAAACTCGTGGTATTAGGAGGAACTCTGCGCTCTAATGTGCAGTAGCATATTCTGCTTGGCTCTGGAGAGGCTAGCAATCGTGGTCGGGGCACGTCAGTTATTGTTATGTTACGATTGGTTATGTTACGATTGGCTAGGGTAGGAGGCGATGTCTCTGACTATTGCTGTATACACTGTCATTCGGTGGATATCAGCGATCTACAGTCTTCCGGTATGCTCTGCTTAGCACAGCGAAGGCCAGCAATAGTGGTCTCGGCAAGCTATGTAGGGTTGTGTTGCGTTTGGTTATGCTACGATTTGTTAAGTTAGGAAGGTACGGCTTTAACTTTAGTGCTATGCACCGCTTTTCTGTGGAATTCTGCGCTCTACTGTGCTCTAATGTGTTCTGCATTGCTCTGGGTAGGTCAGCAATAACGGTCTAGGCAAGTTAGATTGAGTAATGTTGTGATGTGTTATGATATATTTGGATAGGTTCGGCTGGGATAGCTTTGACATTTGTGATATACACTGCTATTCCGTGGATTTCAGCGGTCAGCTGTGATCTAATATTCACTGCCTTGCTCTCGCAAGGCCAGAAATGGTAGCCGCGGCGCACTAGGCTTGGATATTCTACGCTTGGTTAGGTCGGTTTATGTCGGGCTAGGTCAGGATGTCTTTGACTTATGTCCTGGACTCTGCTATTCGGTGGATTTCTACCATCTAATTTGTCCTACTATGCTCTGCTCGACACTGGGGAGGCCAGTAATAGTGGTGTCGTTGCGCTAGGCTGATTTATGCTACGTTTGGGTAAGCTATGTTAGCCTTGGTTAGGTCTGGATAGCCTATTCTTCGCGCTGTACACAGCGATTTGTGGAGCCCTGGGCTCTACACACCTCTAATATGCTCTACCAGCGTTTGGGAAGGGCAGCAGTAGTGTTCGCGGTGCGATATGTTGACTTACGCTACGTTTGGTTATGTCGCGATTGGTTGGGTTAGGAGACGATAGCTCTGACCTTTGTGCTATACACCGTAACCCGTTAGATTTCTGCGTTCTACTGCGCTCTATTGCGTCCAGATTGGCTCTGGGAAGACCAGCGGTGGTGGTCGCGGCACGTTATTTGCAGATATGCTACGTTTTGTTACGTTAGATTATGTCAGGTTTGGTTAGGGTATCTATGATATTTGTGCTTTGCACTGCTATGCGGCGGATTTCTGCCCTCTACTGGACTAGAGTATATTTTGCTGCGCCCAGGGCAGGACTGAAATAGTGGCCTGTGCACGCTACGCTATGTTAGGTTACGTTCGGTTATTCTACATTTGTATACGTTGGTCCAGGTTGGATCTGACTATTGTATTATACACTACTATTCGTTTGACTGGTGCGTTCTACTGGGATATAGTATGCTCTGCTTGGTTCTGGGATGGCCAGCAATAGTGGCATCGGCACGATGTGTTGAGCCATATTTCGTTTGGCTAGGTTAGCTTAGTATAAGTTTGGTTAGGGCGGTTCTCACTTTTATGCTGCACGAGGCTTTTCGGTGGATTCCTTTGCTCTATATTACTCCAACATGCTCTGCTTGGCATTGGGGAGCCCAGCAGTAGTAGTCTCGTTGCGTTATGTTGAGTTATGCTATGTTCTGTTATGTTACGTTTGCCTAGGTTAGGACAGGTAATCTCTGGCTTTTGTGATATAC
>NW_016952453.1:8623-9984 GCF_001483705.2 Eufriesea mexicana
CGGTCGTGGCAAGTTTAGTTGAATTATGTTACTTTCGGTTAGGGTAGGTTAGGTTAGGCTAGGAGAGTGTAGCTTAGACTTTTGTGCTATACAGTGCTCTTCGGTGGATTTCTTCGCTCTACTTTGCTCCAGTATATTCTGCTTGACAAATGGGAGGCCAGCTGTATTGGACTCGGAACGTATGTCTGAGTTATGTTGCGCTCGGTTTGGTTACGACGGGGTAGCATAGGCTCTTGTGCTATTCACTGCTATTCGGTGGATTCATGCGTTCTACATTTCTGTTCCATACTCTGCTCGACACTCGGGTGACCAGCAATAGTTGTCTCGGCACGCTAGGTAGAGTTACGCAAAGCTTGGTTGTGTCATGGTAGTCTGGGTTGGGTCTGGATAGCTTTGTCTTACGCGGTATACACTGTTGTTGGGTGGATTATTGAGATCTACTATGCTGTAGTATGTCCTACTTGGCTCTGGTGAGGCAGCACTAGTGATATCGGAACATTAGGTTGCGTTAAGTTACGTTCGGTTTCGTTACGCTTGGCCTGGTAAGGATATTATATCTTTGACTTTCGCGGTTTACACCGCATACCGCTTATTCCTGTGCTCTGCGGTGCTCTAGTATGTTCCGCTTGGACCTTGGGATGCGAGCAACTGTGGTCTCGGCTCGTTAGGCCGAGTTAGAGTAGGCTTGGCTTGGCAAGGTTGGGTTATGTTTGGTTAGGGTAGCTGTGAGTTTTGTGCTATGCGTTGCCATTCGGTCGATACCTGCGCTCTGCGTTACTCTACTAGACTCTGCTTGGCTTTGGGTGAGGCCAGCAGTAGCGCTTTCGGCACTTCAGTCTGAGTTCTGTTAGATTTGGCTATGTTACGTTTGGTTATGTTAGCACATGGTAGCACTGACTTTTACGCTATGCACAGTTATTCGGCGGACTTCCGCGCTCTACTGTGCCATACCATGCTATGCTTGGCCCTAGGTGTATGGCAATATTGGTCGCGGCACGTTATGTTGAATTAGGCTACGTTTGGTTAGGTACTGTTTGTTCGGGTTAGGCTCGGGTAGCTTAGACTTTTCTGATAGACACTGTGATTCTAAGGATTTCTGTGTTCTACTATCCATTAGCATGTTCTGCTTGGTTCTGGACTTGCCACCAACCGTGGTCGCGTCACGTTAGGCAGTGTTAGGTCACCTTATGTTGGGTAAGGTTAGGCTATGTTTGGACAGGGTACCTTCTACCTTTGCGATATGCATTGCAATTCGGTGGACTACTGCGGTCCACTGTGATCTAGCATGTTCTGCTTGTCTCTGGTAAGGGCAGAAATAGCGGTCTCGGCGCAGTGGTTTTGTTAGGTTATGTTTGGCTATG
>NW_016952454.1:0-2121 GCF_001483705.2 Eufriesea mexicana
CCCCAGAACAAAGCAGAGAATACAAGGTCACAGTAGAGCGCAGAAATCCGCCGAATAGCAATGAACAGCACAAAAGACGAAGTTACCCAGACCTAACCAGATCAAACCTCACCTAGCCAAACGTAGAGGTACAAACACTAACGTGCCGCGATCACTATTGCTGGCTTCCACAGAGTCTAGCATATTAGAGTAGAGTACAGCGGAGCGCAGGAATCCGCCGAATAACTGCGTATGGCACGAAAGTCAAAGCTACCCTTACCGAACTTATCCCAATCTAACGTAACCAGGCGTGACATAACACAACCTAACGTGCGGCGAACAATACTGCTGGCCTCCCGAGAGACGAGCTGAGTATAGTAGAGCAACGTACAGCATAGGTATCCGCCAAATCGCCGTGTCAAGCACAAAAGTAGAAGATAACCTTTCCTAACGTAACCAATCGAAATACAACCAAACGCGACATAACTAAGACCAACGTGCCGAAACAAATAATTCTGGTTCCCCAGTGCCAAGCAGAATGTACTACAGCACGGCGGAACGCAGGAATCCAACGAAAAGCGGTGTACAGCCTAAAAGTCAAAGTTATCCTATCCTTGTCGTACCAATCGTAACATAACCGATCGTAGTCTCACAAGACCTACCATGCCAAGACCACAATTGCTGGACGCCCCAGCGCCAACCAGAGCATATTACAGCAGAGTAGGGCGCAGAAATACAACGAGCAGCCATATTCTGCAAGAAAATCGAAGCTATCCACTCCTAGCCTAACCAAACGTACCAGAAGTGGACGTTTCGTAGGCCAACCTGACGCGCCACGACCGCTATTGCTGGCCTCACGAGAACTAAGCAGAGTATAGCTGAGGACTCAAAGCTATCCTATCCTAACCGAACCAAACGTAACAGAACATAGCCAAACGTGCCTAGACTACTATTGCCGGTCTCCCCCGATTCGAGCAGAGTAAAGTAGAGCACAGTAGAGCGTAGAGATCCACCGAATTGCTGTTTGTTGCACAAAAATTAATGCTATCCTACCGAACCTAACCAAACGTAACATAAGCAGACGTAACGTAACCCAAGCTGACGTGCAACGAAAGCTATTGCTGGCCGCGCGAGAGCTAAGCAGAGTATTGCAGAGCAACGTGGAACGCTGAAATCGCACTAACAGAAGTATGTAACAAAATGTAGGAGGTACCCGAATCTATTCTGACCTAACCTAACCTAGTCAAACGTATCCAATCCCAACTTAACGTGCCTAGCCCACAATTGCTGTCCTCCCCACCTCCCAGCAGGGTATATTAGAGGAGAGTAGAGCGCAGAGTTCCATAGAGCGGAAGCATATTGCACGAAACTCAAAGATATCCGAACACAATCCAAACAACCCTAACATAACCGAGCATAACCTAGCGCAACCTAACGCGCCACGGCCACTGTTTCAAGCATTCTCAGATCAAAGCACGGAATATTAAATCACAGTAGTGCGCTGAGACCCACTCAATAGCAGTGTATAGCACGAAAGTCAAAGCTACCCTGTCCTAGCCTTACGAAATCTAACCGGACCAAACGCAATATAACTGAACCTAACCAGCCGCGACCGCTATTGCTGCTCTCCCCAGAGTCCAGCTGTGTGTGGTAGAGCAACGTAGAGCGCAGGAATCCACCGAATAGCAGCGTATGGCACAAAAGTCAATGATATCCAAACCTAACCTGATCTAACCAAATCTAACCAAACGTAGAATAACCAAACCTAACGATCAGAGACCTCTATTGCAGGCCTCCTCAGCGCCATGCAGCACATATTAGAGAACAGTAGAGCGCAGATATCTCCGAATAGACATGCATACTGCAAAAATTATTTCCATCCTAACCGAACGTTGCCAATCATAACGTAACGAATCGTAACATAGCTCAATCGATCGTGCCGCTACCGCTATTGCTCGACTGCCCAGAGTCGAGCAGCGTATAGTAGAGCAACCTAGAGGGCAGAAATGCACCGAATAGCCGTGTGTAGCACAATAGTCGAAGCAATCCCATTCTAACCTAGCCAAACGTAGCATAACAAAACGCAATATAACACAGACTAACGTGCCGAGACAAATACTGCTGGCCTCCAAAGAGCCATGC
>NW_016952455.1:0-608 GCF_001483705.2 Eufriesea mexicana
ACCTGAACTGTCCAGGCCTGTCGTGACCTGACCTAACCTGACCTTACCTGACCTGACCTGACCTGACATGACCTGATCTAACTTGACCTGACCTTGTCTAACCTTGCCTGACCTGGCCTGACATGAACTGAACTGAACTGACATCATCTGACCTGACCAGACCTGATATGACCTGGGCTGAACTGACCTGACCTGACCTGACTTGACCTGACCAGATCTGACCTGACCTGACATGACCCGACCAGACCTAACCTCACCTGACCTCACCTCACCTGACTTGACATGATCTGCTCCGAATTGAACTGACCTGAACTGACCTGACCTGGCCAGACATGATAGGGCCTGGCCTGATCTTACCGGACCTGGCCTGCCCTGACATGACCAGACCTGAACTGACCTAACCGGACCTAACCTGGCCTGACCTGACCTGGGCTGACCCTACCAGACTGACCTGACCTGGCCTGACCTGACCTGACCGTATACGATCTGGCCTGACCTGCCTTGAACTGAACTGACCTGAACTGACAGCATCTGACATGACCTGTCCTGACGTGACCTGACCTGACCTGACCTGAGCTGACCTGACCATATATGATCTGGCCTGACCT
>NW_016952456.1:0-624 GCF_001483705.2 Eufriesea mexicana
CATACTTCTATACATCCGTACATCCGTAAATTCGTACGTCCATACGTCCATACATCCATACATCCATACATCCATAAATCCATACATCCATACATCCATACATCCATCGATCCATACATCTATCCATCCATACAACCATCCACCAATCCATTCATACATACATACATGCATACGTACATCAAGTCACCCATACATCTATCCATACATCCATACACCCGTACATCCATAAATTCGTACATCCATACGTCCATACATCCAGACATCCATACATCCATACATTCATACATCCATACATACATAAGTCCATCCGTCCATACCTCCGTCCATCCATACATCCATCAACATACATATATACATCCACCCATTCATACATCCATCCATCCATCCATACATACATCCATGCAAACATACCTCAATCCATCCATGCATCCATAGAGACACCAATACGTACATCCTTGCATTCACCAATACATTCACCCATACATACATACATAGATACATACTTACATACATCCATACATACTTCCATGCATACATTCATTCAAACATCCATACATACATACATGCATACATCCATGCATACGTCCACGCATACATCCATACATTCATCCATACAGGCATCCA
>NW_016952456.1:685-1256 GCF_001483705.2 Eufriesea mexicana
CATTCATGCCTCCGTACATCCATACATTCGTACATCCATACATCCATGCATACATACATCCACACATCCATAACGCAACTACGGCCGTACATTCATACATCCATCCATCCTTACATCCATACATTCTCACATCCATACATCCGTATATCCATCCATCCATGCAATCAGCCATCCATACGTACATCCATACATACGTCCATACATACATGCATACATCCATGCAACCATACACCCATCCACTCATACATCCAGCCATCCATACATCCATACATATACAGATCCTTGCATCCATACATCCGTATATCCATCCATCCATGCAATCAGCCATCCATACGTACATCCATGCATACGTCCATACATACATGCATACATCCATGCAACCATACACCCATCCACTCATACATCCAGCCATCCATACATTCATGCATCCATACATCCGTCCATCCGCACATCAATCCACCCATAAGTCCACCCTTCGACACATTCATCCATCCACACATCATCCCACCCAAACGTCCATCGATCCATACATCTCTCCATCCATACATCCATCCACCAAACCATCCATCCA
>NW_016952457.1:0-796 GCF_001483705.2 Eufriesea mexicana
CTTTTATATCCTTTAAACTACATTTCTCGATGATTTCTTTGATGTGTCTCTTCTGGTGGATGTATAATATTCTATGATCATCATTTTCAATTTGTATTCCTTAATAGTTCGTTATTTCTCTAAGTTTTGTTACTGCAAATATCAGTGCTTTTCCCACTATCTCAATTTCTTTGGAATCGTTTGTTGCTGGGACAATATCATCAACATGTGTTATTATTGGAATTAGATGAAGAAAAAGAGAACGTAGGGTGCCTTTAATATGTCACGTTTTATTCCTTCTACAACAATCGTACTGTCTCGTGGCTCTCACTGAAATGTCGAAAACGTTTCGGTTATCACGCCTATTACCGCAAGACAGTTGAATCGACAATTTTAAATGTTGCGCCATCCGATGGCGTCGTTGCTTCTGTGCCGATGCAATCGATATCTTCATTATCGATTTCTCCAACAGTCATTATATAACTTTTCACCTTCGTTTTAATTTTCACATGAAGACATGGATCCGCTTTTGATTCGGTGTAATGTAATTCCGCTACTTTTTTTTTGTCAAACATCCATTCCAAATGCTCGCTGATTGTTTGAGCTCGTATATTGATTCCTTTAATTTCAAAACACAGTTTTTCTTTCCAGCTACCTGTTGTTGGTATAGTCAATATCTTTATTATCGATTTCACCAACATTTTCTATATTACATATATATCAGGTTTGACTCTCCGATAATACTAGCACAAGGATTCCATACTTGGTGAACTTTCTTGAATTGTACGTCTTAAATTTTAATTTCCCACGTCAAGGG
>NW_016952458.1:0-397 GCF_001483705.2 Eufriesea mexicana
TGGAAAGTAGATGGCTGTACTGGCCATTGGATTGAAGGCGTAAGGCGATCTATTCACCAAGCTATAGCTGATTATATATTTTGAATACACCTATCCTCTGGCAAGTAGATGGCTGTACTTGCCATTAGATTGAAGGCGTTAGGCGATCTATTCACGATGCTATAACAGGTTATAGATTTTGAATAGACCTATTCTCTGGCAAGTAGAATGCTGTACTCGCCATTTGTTTGAAAGCGTTAGGCGATCTATTCTGCATTCTATAACAGGTTATGGATTTTGAATTCTCCTATTCTCTGGCAAGCAGATGGCTGCACTTTCCATTTGTTGGAAAGCGTTAGGCGATCCATTCTGCACTCTATAACAGGTTATGGATTTTGAATTCACCTATTCTCTGGAA
>NW_016952459.1:0-1964 GCF_001483705.2 Eufriesea mexicana
ACGACCAGAGTCTTGCAGCTCATACTGTAGCACAGCAGAGCGCACAATTCTGCCGAATATCTGCGTACAGCACGAAAGCTACGGATATCGTGAACAAACTTAACATAAACCATCCTAACTGAACGTAACCTGACTCAACATTACGTGAGAGCCAATATTGCTGTCCTTCCCAGAGCCAAGCTGAATATATTAAAGCGCTGTACGCCACAGAAATCCGCCTAACTGCGGACTATGGCATTAAAGTCGTAGCTATCCTCTCCCTACCTAACCAAGCGTAATACAACCAAACGTGACCTAATTCATGCTAATGAGCCGCATTCATTATCCCTGCCCTCCACAGAGCGGAGCATAAAATATGCGAACGGAGTAGAGCGTAGAAGTCCACCGAAAAGCGGATTATACCACTAAATTCAAAGCCTTCCGAACCAAACCCAACCACGAATATCATAGTCAAACGAAACTGAACTTAGCCTAACGTGCCTAGACCACTATTGCTGTCCTCCCCAGAGCCGATCAGAATATACTAGAGCACAGTAGTGCGCAGAAGTACGCCGCATTGCAGTGCAAAGCACAAAAGTCAAGGAGATCCTACCCAAACCTAACCAAACGTATCATAACCAAACGTAACCGAACTCGTCCTAACAGGCACAATTCCTGGCCTCCTCAAAACAAAGCTGAGAATATGAGATTACTGTAGAGCTTGGAATTCCACCGAATAGTTGAGCAGGCATAGCGCTGAAGCCTAAGCCATAATTGCATAACCTAACCAAGCATATCATGACCAGCCGTTTCTTGTCACAACCTAACGCGCTGAGACCACTATTGGTGGCCTCCCAAGAGACAAGCAGGACATAATGGAGCACAGGGGAGTGCAGAAATACACCGAATAGCAGTGTATAACACATAAGTTTAAGCCGTCGTTCCTAGCCTAACAAATCGTAACATAACCAAGCGTAACATTACTCAAATTAACGTGCCGCGGCCACTATTACTGGTCTTCCCGTACTCTAGCATAGTAAAGGAGAGCACAGTCGAGCGCAGACTTTCACCAAATCACAGTGCATAACACGAAAGTCAAGGCTATCCAAACCTAACGCAACATAACGTAACACAACCGAACGCATCCTAGCACGAGCTAACGTGCCGCGAACACTACAGCTGGCCTCCCGAGAGTCTAGTAGAATATTCGAGAACACAGTCGAGCGCAGAAATCCACCGAATAGCCGTGTATAGCCCAAAAGTCAGAGCCACCCTAGCCTAACGTAACCTAACTTTGCCTAACAAAGCGTAACCTATATCAACGGAACGTGCCACGACAGCTTTTGCTGGCCACCCCGGGGACAAGCAGATGCTAGTAGAGTTTTCGAGTGCACAGATATCGTCCGAATATCGGTGTATAGCACAGAAGTCAAAGCTACACTAAAATCAAAGCTACACTATCCAAACCTATACGAACATTGCAGTCATGCGTAACATACCGCAAGCTTGAGTGTCGAGACCGCCATTGCTGGCCTCCGCAGTGACATGCTGAACATGCTGGAGCACAGTAGAGCGTATAAATTCATCGTAGCGCACTGTACAAGACAAAAGTCAAAGCTGCAAAAACTAGCCCAAACAAACATGACCTTATAAAACGTAGCCCAACTCAAACTACCGTGCCAATCACTATTACTGGACTGCTAGAGTCACGCAGAATGCAGTAGAGGAATGTAGAGCGTAGAAGTTCTTCGAATATCGATGTACTGTACAAAAGTCAAAGCTATCCTCTCCTAACCCAACCAAACGTTGCATAACCGTACGCAACGTATCTCAGACTAACGTGCCGAGACCACTACAGCTGGCCTCCGCATATCCAAGCAGAATATACCAGAGCGCAGTAGAGCGCATGGGTGCACAGTATTGCTGCGTACAGCCCACAAAGCCAAACCCATGTTTACAAACCTTGTCCTAACCTAACCAAAGCG
>NW_016952460.1:0-816 GCF_001483705.2 Eufriesea mexicana
TTAGGTTAGGTTAGGTTAGGATTGGTTGGGTTATGTTAGGTTATGTTAGGTTAAGTTAGGTTAGGCTATGCTAGGTCAGGTCAGGTCAGGTCAGGTCAGGTCAGGTCACGACAAGTCAGGCCAGTTCAGGTAAGGGCAGGTCAGGACATTTCAGGTCAGGTAAGGTTAGGTCAGGTCAGGTCGGGGCATGTCAGGTCAGGTCATGTCACTTCAGCTAATGTCAGGTCCGGTCATGTCAGGTCAGGTTAGGGTATGTTGTGTTAGGTTAGGTAAGGTTAGTTTACAATAGGTTAGGTTAGGTTAGGTGAGATCAGGTTAGATTTGATTTCGATAGGTTAGGATTGGTTGGGTTTGATTAGGTTAGGTTAGGTTAGGTTAGGTTATGTTAGGTCATGTCAGGTCATATCAGCTCAGCTCAGGTCGGGTCAGGTCAGGTCAGGTCAGGTCAGGCCAGGTCAGTCAGTTCTTGTCTGGTATGTGCAGGTCAAGTCAGGCGAAGTCAGGTGAGGTCAGGTCAGGAGATGTCAGGTTCGGTCACATCAGGCCAGGGCATGTCAGGCCAGGTAAGTTCAGGTCAAGTCAGGACAGGTCAGGACACGCCTGGTCAGGTCAGGTTAGGTTATGTTAGGTTAGGTTAGCTTTCGGTAGGTTGGGTTAGGTTAGGTGCGAATAGGTTAGGTTAGGTTAGGTTTGATTACGATGGGTTAGGATTGGTTGGGTTGGGATAGGTTTGGTTAGGTTAGGCTAGGATTCGCTGGGTTATGTTAGGTTATGTTAGGTTAAGTTAGGTAAGGTTATGTTAGGTTAAGTTAGGTA
>NW_016952461.1:0-343 GCF_001483705.2 Eufriesea mexicana
AATCTGAATGGAAAATTCAATTTTATTTACATTATCGTCTAATATCGTGGTGAGCTGATTTTGATGCATAAATGAGAAGGAAAGATTCTATTGGCATGCTATAGCCATTGCGGTGTAACACAATCTGACTGGAAAATTCAGTTTTAATAACATTTTCGACTTATATCGTGGTGAGCCATTCTTGTTGCATAAACAAGGAGGAAGTATAGTATTGGCATGCAAAAGGCATTGCAATGCTATAGAATCAGAATGGAAAATTCAATTTTATTGACATTTTCGACCAGTATCGTTGTGAGCTAATTTTGTGGCATAAATAAGGAGGAAAGATTCTATTGGCATGCTA
>NW_016952461.1:422-627 GCF_001483705.2 Eufriesea mexicana
GTGGTGAGCTAGTTTTGTTGCATAAACAAGGACGAAAGATTCTATTGGCATGCTATAGCCATTGCAATGCCATGGAATCTGACTGGAAAATTCAATTTTACTGACATTTTCGACTAATATCGTGGTGAGCTAGTTTTGTTGTATAAATAAGGTGGAAAGACTCTATTGGCATGCTATAGCCATTGTAATGCTATAGAATCTGACT
>NW_016952462.1:0-929 GCF_001483705.2 Eufriesea mexicana
TAGAATTGCACTGGAATTTACATTGTCAGTGTACGAAGTCATGCAACGTCAGCAAATCGTTAACGCTAGCTGTACGTGGTACTGTGTTGTCACTAGATAACAGCTCGGGGAATTGTGGATCTGCGTTTCCCGTTCTCGAATTGCTGTGAGGTATACGTGATCAGTGAACAGATTAAAGCAATGGCGACAGTGCTCTGTTTGTAGATGTAATAGTGACCGTACTGTGAAGTGTATAAGTATCACTAGCCGCAACCTCACTGTACATAACTTATTCAAGAATTACATTACAATTTCCATCATTAGTGAACAAAGCAGTTCAGCGTCTACATTTCAGAGGTCATCTCTGTACTAGGTACTGTGTCGTCAATTGTCATTATCTCGACGGTAAGTGGATTTGTATTTTGCCATTGTAGAGTTGTTATGGAACTTAATTCATCACGAGCAAGAATAATCCAACGGCTACAGAGCTATATAGTTGGATGTACGGTGCACTGTACCGTCGCTTCCAAATAGCTCCAGCCATAACCGCACTATGCGCAGATATTTCTAGAACTGCTTTGGAATATATATAATCATTGAGCAACGTTATTCAACCGTTCCTATACTGTGGTGATGACTGCACTCAGTACATTGTTGTCAATTGTTAGTATCTAAAGAGATAATGAATCTGCATTTCTATTTCTCATTTTGGAGTGTCTGTCGAGTGTCCAACTTCAGTTACCAATTTCGTCAAACAGAAATGGTGCTCTGTTTGTAGCTGTACTAATTATCGTCCTGTGAAATATAAAAGTCTCTAGCCCTAACCGTATTATACGTATTTTATTCGTGAATTGCATACGAGCTTACATCATCCGTAAACAAAGTACTACAACGTATACATCACTACGGTAATGGCAGGAGTCAGTACTATGTTGTCAATTGTTAATACC
>NW_016952463.1:0-262 GCF_001483705.2 Eufriesea mexicana
CATTTTCGACTAATATCTTCGTGAGCTAACTTTCTTCGATATATAAGGAGGAGAGATTCTATTCTCGTGCTATAGCTGTTGCAGTGCTATAGAATCTGCCTGGAATATTCAATGTTATTGACATTTTCGGCTAATATCGTGGTGAGCTAACTTTCTTGTATAAATAAGTAGGAAGGATACTATTGGCGTGCTATAGCCATTGCAATGCTATAGATTCATCCTCGAAAATTCAATTTTATTGACATTTTCGACTAATATCGTG
>NW_016952464.1:0-589 GCF_001483705.2 Eufriesea mexicana
ATCCAATTTTATTGAAATTTTCAAATAACATCGTGGTGAGCTAACTTTCTTGAGTAAATAAGTGGGGAAAGATTCTGTTGGCGTGCTATAGTCATTGCAGTGCTATAGAATCTGGCTGGAAAATATAATTTTATTGATATTTTCGACTAATATCGCGGTTAGCTACCTTTCTAGCATAAATAAGGATGGAAGATTCTATTGGCGTGCTATAGCCATTGGAATGATACAGAATTTGACTGGAAAATAAAATTTTATTGACATTTTCGACTAATATCGGGGTGAGGTAGCTTTCTTGCATATATAAGTAGGAAAGACACTATTGGCATGCTAGAGGCACAGAAATGCTATAGAACATGGCTGGAAAATCAAATTTTATTAACATTTTCTTCCAATTTCGTGGTTACCTGACTTTCTAGCATAAATAAATGGGGAAGATTCTATTGGCGTGCTATAGCCATTGCAATGCTATAGAATCTTGCTGGAACATTAAATTTTGTTGACATTTTCGACTGACATCGTGCTGAGCTAACTTTCTTGCACAAGTAAGTAGGAAAGATTCTATTGGCGTGCTATAGCCGTTGCAATGCTG
>NW_016952465.1:0-987 GCF_001483705.2 Eufriesea mexicana
AATATGTTGGTGCATTGTAAGGCGCAGGTATCCACCTATATCAGACTATAGCACTAAAGACAAAGCTATCCTAACCTAAGCTAACCAATCTTAACTTCACCAAATGTAACCTAACTCAACCTAACGTGCCGCGACAGCCATTGCTGGCCTCTCCAGAGCGAGGCAGGTAATACTAGTGAACAGTAGAGAGCAGAAGTCCACCGAATAGCAGTGTACAGCACAAAAATTAAAGCGAACCTAAAAACCTTAGCCTGGACCTACTTAACCGAACGTAAACTGTCACAAAGTGACGTGCAGGGGCCACAATCTATAGCCTTCCCAGAGCCAAGCTGAAAATATTGGAGAACTGTAGGGCACATAGGTCAACCTAAAAGCAGAACATAGGACAAAAGAAAAAGACATCCACCCCTAACGTTACCAACCGTAATATAAACGAACTTAACGTTACTGAACCTAGCGTGACGCGACCACTGTTGCTTGCCTGCCCAGAACCAAGCAGAATACATGAGCGGAGGGTAGAGCGCAGAAGTCCATATAATCGTAGTGTATATCAGAGAAGTCGAAGCTACCCAAGCCTAACCCGAACAATCAGAATACAACCAGGGCGATAATGCTGCCCTCGTCAGGGCCACGCAGGACACACTAGTGCACAGTAGAGCACAGAAATCTACGTATATCAGTGTACAGCACAAAAGTGAAAGCACTCCTAAGGAAACTTATCCTAACCCACCCCAACCTAACGTAACACGACACTACGTAAAGTGCCGAGACCACTATTTCTGGCCTTCCCAGATACAAGCTGATGACAGTAGGACACTTTGGGACGCAGAAATCCACATAATAGCAGACTATGGCACTAAAGACGAAGATATCTTCGCCTTTCCTAGGCAATCGTTACATAAAATCGTTACATAACTTAACGTAACCTGACCCAACCTAACGTGTGGCGACCACTATTGCTGGCCACCCCAGGGCCAAGCAGAAAAT
>NW_016952466.1:0-629 GCF_001483705.2 Eufriesea mexicana
CTCCCGAGAGACGAGCAGAATGTAGTCGATCAATGTGGGGCGCAGAAATCCGCTGTATAGCTGAGTATTGCACAAAAGTCAGAGCTATCCTGTCCTAACCAAACAAAACGTAACATGACCGAACGCAACATAACTCAGACTTGCTTACCGGGACTACTTTTGCTGGCATCCCCAGAGCAAAGTAGAATATATTAGAGCACAGTGGAGCGCTCAAATTCACCGGATATCATGGTACAGCACAAAAGTCGGATACATCCCATCCAAACCTAAGCTAACCTAACTTAAACAAACGCTACATAACACAACCTATAGTGCCACGATCGCTATTGCTGGCCTCTCCAGAGTCGAGTAGAGTCTAGTAGAGCAACGAAAAGCGCCGAAAACCACCGGATAGCAGTGTAAAGCACAAAACTCAAATACAAAACCAAGCCGAACCTAACCCAACCAAACGTTACCTAACACAACATAACGTGCCGCGGCCACTATTTCTGCCCCTCCCCCGCCCGCCCGAGCAAGACAGGGCTTATTAGGGTGCAGTATAGCGGAGAAATCCACAGAAAGCATTTTATAGCGTAAAAGTCAAAGGTATCCGAACCTAACCCGAACAGATATAACCTAACATAGCGTAG
>NW_016952467.1:0-977 GCF_001483705.2 Eufriesea mexicana
TACGTCCATACATCCATACATCCACACATGCATACATCCATACATTCTTAAATCCATACATCCTTTCATACATACATCCATACATGTATACATCCATACATCCATACAACCATACATCTATACATACATCCATACATCCATACATCCATACATCCATACATCCATACATCCATACATCCATACATCCATACATCCATACATCCATACATCCATACATCCATACATCCATACATCCATACATCCATACATCCATACATCCATACATCCATACATCCATACATCCATACATCCATACATCCATACATCCATACATCCATACATTCTTAAATCCATACATCCTTTCATACATACATCCGTACATGCATAACGGAAATACGGCCATACATTCATACATCCAAGCATACAAACTTCCATACATCTTTACATCCATCCATTCATACATCCATCCATCCGTACGTCCATCCATTCATACATCCAACCATCCATACATCGATCGATCCATACATCCATCCATTCACACATCCATCCACCCATCCATCCATCCATACATGCACCCATACAGACATCAACACATACAACCAAACATACACCAGTACATTCATCCATACGTAAATCCACACATCCATACAACCATAAATCCACCCATCCATGCACTCATCCATCCATCCGTACATCCATACAACCACGCATAACCCCATACACTCATCCATACATACATCCATAGGTACATCCGAAAATGCGTCCATACATACATCCATGCATGCAGCCGTCCATACATCCATTAACTCATACATCCATCCATCCATCCACTCATACATGGATCCGTCCATACATCCATACAGATATACATACATACATCCATACATTCGTACATCCATACATTCGTACATCCATACATTCGTACATCCATATATACATACATCCATACATCCATACTTCCATACATCCATACATCCATCCATCCATCCATAAATCCA
>NW_016952468.1:0-525 GCF_001483705.2 Eufriesea mexicana
ATTTTTTAATTAAAATCCGTACTAAAATTTTCTTTAGCCCTGGTTCAAAATAGAATGGCCTTTCTAGCTTGCAGGATTTTCATACGAAAATTTTCTTTGGCACTGTTAGAAAGGGGAATAAATCACAATGTCGTTCCGAGTAAAATATGAAATTTTTAATCTACTTCATAATTAATAATAAAAATTAATATATTATTCAACATTCCAAAAATGTCTTTCCCTGTCATTTTAATTAATTAAAATACATAAAATGCAAGTGTGATCATATTTCCAAAATTTTTAGATCGTGACCAACCTCCCTTCCACATAACTCAATTTAATTAATCGAAACCTAACTAAATAATTTTGACATTTACTTTTAACACAAAAATACGATTATATATTGCTATTACACCAACAGAAAAAAAAATAATAATCAAAAGTCCTTTATTAAAAAAGGATACAATTACCCAGGTCCAGTTTCTAAATTAAAAATTAAATTATTTTTAACCTACTTCATAATTAATAATAAAAATTAAAATATTG
>NW_016952469.1:0-940 GCF_001483705.2 Eufriesea mexicana
CAAGTACAGCCATTTTCTTGCCAGAGAATATGTCTACTGAAAATCTATAGTCTGCTATAGCTTCGTGAATAGATAGCCTAACGCCTTGAATCCAATGGCAAGTACAGACATCTACTCGCCAGAAAATGAGTATATTCAAAACCAATAAGCTACCATAGCTTGGTGATTAGATCGCATATCGCCTGCAATCCAATGGCAAGTACATCCATGTACTTGCCAGGGAATATGTCTATTCAAAATCTACTATCTGTTATAGCATGGTGAATAGATCGCCTAACGCCGTCAATCCAGTGGCAAGTACAGCCATCTACTTGAAAGAGAAATAGGACTGTTCGAGATCTATAATCTGTCATAGCTTGGTGAATAGTTGGCATAACGCCTTCAATCCAATGGCAAGTACAGCCATCTACTTGCAAGAGAAGACGTGCATTCAAAATCTATAACCTGCTGTAGCATGGTAAATAGGTCGCATAACGCCTTCAATACAATGGCAAGTACAGCCATCTGCTTGCCAGGGAATAAGTTTATTCAAAATATATAATCTGATATAGCTTGGTGAATAGATCGCAAAACGCCTTCAATCCAATGGCAAGTACAGCCATCTGCTTGCCAGGGAATAAGTTTATTCAAAATATATAATCTGATATAGCTTGGTGAATAGATCGCAAAACGCCTTCAATCCAATGGCAAGTACAGCCATCTGCTTGCCAGGGAATAAGTTTATTCAAAATATATAATCTGATATAGCTTGGTGAATAGATCGCAAAACGCCTTCAATCCAATGGCAAGTACTGCCATATACTTGCCAGAAAATAGGTCTATTCAATATCTATAACCTATTATATCTTGGTGAATAGATCGCCTATCGCCTTCAATGCAATGGCAAGTACAGCCATGTACTTGAAAGAGAATAGGTCTGTTCAAAGTCTATAATCTGTTA
>NW_016952470.1:0-737 GCF_001483705.2 Eufriesea mexicana
TATCCACTCGAACGTCCATCATTCGATACATCCATCCATCCATACATCCATATATGCAGACAGCCATACATCCATACGTCCGTACTTCCGTACATCAGGGCATCCATACCTCAATCCATCCATACACCCATCAATCCAAACAACGATTCATCCATACATACAACCATCCATACATCCATCTTTCCATACATCCATCCATCCATACATCCACCCACCCATACATCCACCCATCCATTCATCCATACATGCATACATGCATACATTCATAAATCTATACTGCCATACATACGCACATCCATACATGCATACATCCATACAATCATACATTCATGCATCCAAACACCTGTACATCAACACATCCAGCCATCCATATATATTCCACACATACATCCATCAATACACCCATCCATCCACACAAACATACACCTATAAATCCATACATCCGTACATACAAACATCCATACATTCATATATACGTACATCCATACATCCATAAATCCTCCCATTCGTACTTCCATCCTTCGATACATCCATCCATGCATACATCCATATATTCGTACATACTTACATGCATACATCCATACATCCATACATCCATCAGTCCAGACATCCATCCATTCATACATACATACAACCAACGATCCATACATATATCAAACTATACTTCCAACCATCCATACATCCATACATCCACACATACATACATCCATAAATCCTTCCATTGGTACGTCTATCAT
>NW_016952471.1:0-894 GCF_001483705.2 Eufriesea mexicana
TGACATTTCCGTATAATATTGTGGTGAGCTAACTTTCTTGACTAAGAAAGGAGGAAAGATTCCTTTGGCGTACTATTGCAATGGCGTTGATATAGAATGTGCGTGGAAAATTCAAATTTATTGACATTTTCGACTAACATCGTGGTGAGATAGCTTTCTTGCATATATAAGGCGGAAAGGTTCAATTCACGTGCTATAGCCGTCGCAATGCTATAGAGTCTGGCTGGAAACTTCAATTTTATTGACATTTTCGACTAACATTGTGGTGAGCTAACTTGCTTGCATAAATAAGGAGGACGGAACCTGTTGGCGTGCTATAGACATTCCAATGCTGTAGAATCTGGAAGGAAAATACAAATTTATTGACATTTCCGACTAATATCGTGGTGAGCTAACTTCCATGCATACGTAACGCGGAAAGATGATTTTTACGTGCTATAGCCATTGCAACGATGTAGATTGTGGCTGGAAAATACAATTTTGTTGACGTTTTCGACTAATATTGTGCTGAGCTAACTTCCTTGGGTAAGTAAGGAGGAAAGGTCCTCTTGACGTACTATAGCCATCGCAATGCTGTAGAATCTGTCTAGAAAGTTCAATTTTATTGGCATTTTCGACTAATATCGTGGTGAGCTATCTTTCTTGCATAAATAAGGAGGAAATATTCAATTGGCGTGCTATAGCCATTGCGTTGATATAGAGTGTGTACGGAAAATTCAAATTTATTGACATTTCCGACTAACATCGTGGCGAGATAATTTTCTTGCGTATATAAGGAGGCAAGACACAATTCACGTGCTATAGCCGCCGCAATGCTATAGAATCTGCCTTGAATGTTCAATTTTATTGACATTTTCGACTAATATCAGTGTGAGCTAAGTTCCTTGCATAAGT
>NW_016952472.1:0-630 GCF_001483705.2 Eufriesea mexicana
AATTGTCCAGGATACCCTAACTTAACCAGCCCCAACCTAGCCTAACCAAACGCTGCTTTACTATACCTAGCGAACAGAGAACACCTTTCCTGGCTTCTCCGGTGCCACGCAGATCACATTACAGCTCAGTGGAGCGCAGAAATCCGCCGAATAGCAACGTATAATTACAGCTCAGTGGAGCGCAAAAATCCGCCGAATAGCAACGTATGGCATTAAAGTCAAACTTACACTAACCAAACCTGGCCTAACCCGACCTACCGAAACGTAACGTATCCAAACCTATCTCGACACGACCACATTTCCTTGCCCCCACAGAGACGTGCAGAGTATAGTAGAGCAGCGTGGACAGCAGAAATCCACCGCATTGCAGTGTATAGCAGAAAAGTCAAAGCTGTCCTAACGCAATTCAAACTAATCTAACCTAGCCGAAAGTGATGCAGCTCAACCAAACGTGCCGAGACCACAGCTGTAGCCCTCTCCAGATGCAAGGAGAGCATAATACAGCGCAGTAGAGAGCAGAAATCCAACCAGTGGCAATATACATCGCAAAGGCCATAGTTATCCTAACCAAACTTATCACAGCCTAACATAACAAAGCGTAACCTATCTTAACCTAACAAACCGAGAACC
>NW_016952473.1:0-609 GCF_001483705.2 Eufriesea mexicana
AGGCACAAAAGTCGAAGATATCCTAATCATACCTAATCAAACCAAACCTAACGAAACGTAACAGAATTCTAACTAACGGGCCGACAGCACTATGCCTGGCGTCCACGGAGACAAGTAGAGCGTGATAGCGCACAGAAGAGCGCAGGAGTCCATAGGATGGAAGCGTATAGCACAGAAGTCAAAGCCACAGTAACCAAACTTAATAAACATATCCTGACCAAACGCAACGTAGCTACGACAAATGTGACATGACCACGATTACTGTTCTGCGCTGAGGCAAGCAGATGCTAGTAGGAGATGCAGAGCGCAGATATCGACAGAACAACAGTGAATGGCGCAAAGGTCAATGCCATCCAAACCAAGCTTAGCTTAACCAAACCCAACCAATCTTAACATATTTCATGCAAACCTTCCACGACCGCTATTGCTGGTCTCCCCATAGACCAGACCAGCAGATGATAGTGGAGCACCGCTGTGCACAGTTATCGTCCGAAGAGCAGTGTATAGCACAAGAGTCGAAGATAGACTAACCAAACATATCCGAAGCTCGCCGAGCCATGCGTAACGGAACTCAAACTTGCGTGCCGAGACCACCGTTGCTGAACTCCC
>NW_016952474.1:0-249 GCF_001483705.2 Eufriesea mexicana
GACAGGTCAGGTCAGGCCAGATAATGTCAGGTCCGGTAAGGTCAGGCCAGGCCAGATCATGTCAGTTCTGGTCAGTTCACTTCGGAGCAGATCATGTCGTGTCATGTCACAACAGGCCAGGTCAGGCCAGGCAAGGTCGGGGATGGTCAGATCAGGTCAGGTCAAGTCAGGTCAGGTCATGTCAGTTCATGTCAGGACAGATGCTGTCAGTTCAGGTCAGTTCAGGTCAGTTCAGGTCAGGCCAGGTCA
>NW_016952475.1:0-249 GCF_001483705.2 Eufriesea mexicana
AGTGCAATGACTACAGGAAACCAATAGAATCTTTCTTCCATATTCATGCAGAAAAACATGCTCGCCACGATGTTAGTCGAAAATGACAATAGCATTGAACCTTTCAGACTGACTCTATTGCATTGCAATGGCTATATCAAACCAATACGTGGTTTACGGCTTGTATATGCAGAAAAGCTTGCTCGCAACGATATTATTCGGAGATTTCATTAAAATAGAGCTATTGCGGCAGATTCGATTGCGATGAAT
>NW_016952475.1:4890-5323 GCF_001483705.2 Eufriesea mexicana
CTTGTATATGCAGAAAAGCTTGCTCGCAACGATATTATTCGGAGATTTCATTAAAATAGAGCTATTGCGGCAGATTCGATTGCGATGAATTGGCTATAGCAGAGCAATAGAAACTTTCTTCATTATTTACGCAGAACAGATTTCTCACCACGATATTCGTCGAGAATGTCAATAAAATTGATTTTTTCAGTCAGATTCTATTGCAATGCATTGGCTATAGAAAACCAATAGAATTTTACCACGTTATATACGCAGAAAAGCCTTCTCAGCTCAATATTTGTCGAAAATGTCAATGGAATTGAAATTTTCAATCAGATTCAATACGCAGAAAAGCCTTCTCAGCTCAATATTTGTCGAAAATGTCAATGGAATTTAAATTTTCAATCAGATTCTATTGCAGTGCAATGACTACAGGAAACCAATAGAATCTTTC
>NW_016952476.1:0-295 GCF_001483705.2 Eufriesea mexicana
CCAAACCTTCCCAACCTAACCTAACGGAACGCAACCTAACCAACACATACGTGCTGAGACTACACTTACGGGTCACTACAGAACCAAGCGGAACACATCACAGCACACTAGAAGGCAGACATCAGCCGAATAGCTGTGTTTAGCACGAAAGCCAAACTTGACCTAACCAAACTTGTCCCAACTTAACCCAACCTACCGCAACCTAACTGCACGTAACGCGTCACGATGGCCATCCCAGATGCGAGCGGAGCATAGTAGAGCAACGTAGGGAGAAGGAATAATCCGAATAGCAGTG
>NW_016952477.1:0-1165 GCF_001483705.2 Eufriesea mexicana
GCTAGGCCCAGTTATGTTACGATTGGTTAGGTGAGGAGAGCATAGCATTCGCATTAGTGCTATATTCCGCCATTTGGTGGATCTGTGCTCCCTACAGTGCCCTAATATTCTCTGCTTGGCTGTTGGAAGGACAGCAATAATGGTCTCTGCAGGTTATGTTGAGTCGAGTTACGTCATGTTGCGCTGGTTTCTGCTAAGTTTGGTTAGGACAGTTTTAACTTTTGTGCTGTACACAGTTATTCGGTGGTCCTCTGCGCTCTAATGTGCTCCAGTATTTTCTGCTTGGCTCTGGGGGAGGTTGGGGGGGGGCTGCAGCGTTCTATGCACTGTAGGTTGTGTTAGGCTGTGTTTGGCTATATTGTGTTTGATTTGGGCAGCTATAACTTTTCCGAAATACACTGCGGTTCTATGGATTTATGCGTCCAACTCTCCATTAACCTCTTCTGCCTGTCTCTGGGATGGCCAGCAATTATAGTCGCGGCACGTTAGGTTGTGTTATGTGACGTTTGCTTATGTTACGCTTTGGTAGGTTAGGACGGGAAGACTTAGCCTTTAGCGCTATAGTCTGCTAACAGGTGAATTCCCACTCCCCATGGTGCTCGAACATTTTCAGCTTGACTCCGGGAAGGCCAGCAATATTGGTCTCAGCACGAAAGGTGGGGACAGGTTACGTTTGGTTAGGTTGGGTCAGGCTGTGTTTGGTTCGGATAGCATAAAGTTTTGTGCCTTATACTACTTTTCGACGGATTTCTACGATCTACTGGGCTCTGGTATGTCCTCCTTAGCTCTGGGGAAGGCAGGAATAGCTGTCTCGGCACGTTAGGTCGAGTTAAGTTATGTTTGGTTATGTTCTGTTGGTTTGGGTTACGTTCGGGAAGCTTAGTCTTTCCCGCTATACACTGCGATTCTATGGATTTCTTCCTTCTACTCTCCAATAATGCGCTATGCTTGGCCCTGAGGAGGCCAGCAGTAGTGGACGCGGCAGGTTAGTTTGAGTTAAGTTACATTTTTGTTATGTTACTATTGGATTGGTCAGGAGGGAACTGAGGAGGTCAGCAGTAGTGGTCGCGGCAGGTTAGTTTGAGTTGAGTTACATTTTTGTTATGTTACTATTGGATTGGTCAGGAGGGGATAGCTATGACTTCAGTGCTATAGCCTGCGATTA
>NW_016952478.1:0-540 GCF_001483705.2 Eufriesea mexicana
TACATGCATCCCCACATACATCCATGCATTCATCCATACATACATCCCTACATACATCCACACGCACATCCATCCACCCAACCGTCCATCCATCCATCCATCCGTCCATCCATTCAGACGACCAGCCACACATCTGTACATCCATCCTTCCATCCATCCACCCATTCATCCGTCCATCCCTGCGTACATCCGTCCATCCATGCGTCCATCCATCCATCCGTAGATCCACCCAAAAACTCATACATCCATCCATCCATAAATCCACACATACATCCCCACGCACATCCATAAATATATGCATACAACCATCCATACGTTCAGCCATACATCCATCCATCCATACATCCGTACATATATACATCCATCCATTGATACATCCATAAATTCGTCCACTCATACCTAAATCCATCCATCCTTCCATACATCCCTCCATCCGTACATCCACCCATGCGTACATCCATCCACCCATACATAAGTCCCCACATTCATCCATACATACATCCATACATACATCCTTACATTCATCCATACATACACCCA
>NW_016952479.1:0-602 GCF_001483705.2 Eufriesea mexicana
CCAGAGCCATGCAGAATATACTAGAGCACATTAGAGCTCACAAATCCACCGCATTTCAGTGTATATATTTCACCGCAGTACAGCGCAGAAGCCAAAGATACTCTATCCTAACACAAACGAACCTAACTTAACCGAACGCAACTTAACCCTACATAACGGGAAGCGGCCACTGGTTCTGGCCTCCCCTGCGCAAAGTGGAGCATATAAGATGACAGTAGAGCGCAGGAATCCACTGAACAGCAGTGTATACCACAAAAGTCAAATCTGCCCTAGCATAACATAGCCAAACATGGCATATCCAAGCGTAACCTGACTCCACCAAACCTACCTACTCCACAATTGCTGTCCTCTCCAGAGCTAAGCAGATTATACTTGAACACAGCTGATCACTGAATTTCGCGGCGTTGAATTGCAAAGCACAGATGACAAAGGTAACCTAATCTAGCCTAACCTAAACTAACCCAAAGGAAGGCTAGATTAGGCTAGCACGACATAAGGTGCCGACAATACTATTGCTCTCTTGCAGAGCCAAACTGAAAATATCAGACAAAACTGGAGCGTAGAGAACCTCCGAATGTCAGAGTATAGCACAAAAGTCTGTG
>NW_016952480.1:0-951 GCF_001483705.2 Eufriesea mexicana
GAATAGGTTGAGGTCGTTTCGGCCCCAAGGCCTCTAATCATTCGCTTTACCAGATGAAACTCGCACGCGTTTCGCTGAGAAACTGTCGAGTGCCAGCTATCCTGAGGGAAACTTCGGAGGGAACCAGCTACTAGATGGTTCGATTAGTCTTTCGCCCCTATACCCAGTTCCGACGATCGATTTGCACGTCAGAATCGCTACGGACCTCCATCAGGGTTTCCCCTGACTTCGTCCTGACCAGGCATAGTTCACCATCTTTCGGGTCCCAACGTGTACGCTCTAGGTGCGCCTCTTCTCGCAATGAGAACGAGACGCCCCGGGAGTGCGAGGCCGCATAGGTTACGCGGCCCATCCTCCCTCGATCGGCGCGAAGGCCGACTTTCACTTTCATTTCGCCTTTAGGTTTATGCGTCCCAATGACTCGCGCACATGTTAGACTCCTTGGTCCGTGTTTCAAGACGGGTCCTGAGAGTACCCAAAGCAATAGCGTCGCCGACCGGTAATCTGAGGTTTGGCCAGTCCGAGCTCGTCGCCTGCTAACAGCCGGCCAGGCCCGGGGACGGCACCGGGTCCGTACCTCCGGGTAAGAACTGACCGAGCTTGCGGCGGAACGGACGCAAATACATTCGAGAATGGGTTGGTTGCGGCCCGATACCGTGAGTGTACCGTCGTGCAGCCGGCCGGGCGTCCGAGGGTCTGCCGCGTGCGCCGAAACGACGCGACAGGCGCCCACCCGGGCCGTAGACCGACACACAACGGGTCGCGACGTCCTACTAGGGGAGAAGTGCACGACTACGACGCCGGAACGTTCGATCCGAAGGTGGTGTGCCCTCGCTAATGGAACCGCAGGGGCCCATCCGGAGCATCGCGCACCAACGGTAGCCAGCGCCGTCGACGATGAATCTCCCCATTCGATCTTTTGGGTTTCTCAGGTTTACCCCTGAACGGTTT
>NW_016952481.1:0-9908 GCF_001483705.2 Eufriesea mexicana
CAACTCAACTTAACGTGCGGGACTACTATTGCTGGCCTCCCAGAGCCAAGCAGAACATACTAGAGCACGCCACAGTGCAGAAATCCCCCGAATAGCAATGTATAGCACAAAAGTCAATGCAATCGGCTCATAATGTATTCAATCTTGACATAACCAATCGTAACACAACTCAAACTAACGTACCGCGACCACAATTGCTGGCCTCCACAGAGGAAAGCAGAATGTACTACAGCACAGTCGAGCGCAGAAAGCCACCCGATTGCAGTGAATAGCGCAAAAGTCGAAGATATCCTATCATAACTTGACCCAGACTGACCTAACGGAACGTAGCATAGCACATCACATCGTGCCGCGACCACTGCTGCAGGCGCCCCAAAGCGAGCACAATATAGCAGAGCACAGTAGGACAGAGGAAACCACCACATAATAGTGTATAATGCGAAAGTCAAAACTATCCGCACCAAACTTAACCTAAACTAATCAAACCAATCGTAGCCTAACTCAAACTAAGGGCCACGACCACCACTGCTAGCTCCCCAGAGTCGAGCGCAATACAGAAGATCAATTTAGAGCACGGAAATGCACGAAATAGCAGTGTACAGCACAAAAGTCACAGAAAGCCTTTCCAAATCTTCATAAACTAACCCAAAACTACGTAGCACAACTAAACCTATCGCACCGAGACCACTATTACTGGCCACCACAGACCCAAGCCGAGCATATTAGAGCACACTAGAGCGCAGAAATTATCCGAATAGCAGTTTATAGCACAAAATTCAAAAGTAGCGAATCCTAACCTAGCCAAGCTTAACACACCCAAACGTAACATGACTATACCTTACAGGACGAGGCCGGTATTGCTGGTCTCCACAGAGCCATGCGGAACATACTAGAGAACACTAGTGCGCAGAAGTCCACCGAACAACGGTGTGTAGCGCGAAGGATAAAGCTATCCATACCGAACTTAGTCTAACGTAGACTAACCTACAGTAACATCACACAAACTAACGTGCCGAGCACAATATTGCTGGCATTCCCAGGGCTAAGGAAAACGTTAGAAGGCAGTAGTTCGCAGTAATGTGCGGATAGCAGTGTATAGCACAAATGTCTAGAATGCCCTATCCTAGCCTATCCACACGTAACACAACCGAAAATAGCGTAGCTCAATCTATCGTGCCGAGACCACTATTACTGACCGTCACAGGGGCAAGCAGACCATACTAGAGCACATTAGAGTGCAGATATACGCCGCATTGCAGTGTATAGCATAAAAGTAAACCGTAACCTTGCCCAAATTGAACTAACCTAACCCATACATACGTAGTATAGCTCAATGTAACGTGACGAAAGCCATATTGCTGGCCTCTGCAGAGACAGTCAAAGCATATTATGGCACACTAGAGAGCAGCAATCCACAGAATAGCAGCTAAAAGCACAAAAGTCTACGTAGCCTATCTTAACCTAGCCAAACGTAACGTATCCAAACGTACTATAGATCAACCTAACATGACAGGACAATCATTGCTGGCCTCCACAGGGACAAGCAGAGTGAACTAAATCACAGTAGTGCGCAGAAATCCACCGCAAAGCAGTGAACAGTATGAAGGTCGAAGGTATCCTAACCTAACCTGACATAACATAACAGAAACAGTCGTAGCTTAAATCAACATAACGTGCCGCGACCACTGCTTTTGCCCTCCCCAGAACCAAGCAGGTTATATTAGAGCACAGCAAACAACAGAAACCAATCATATTGCCGTGTATGGCACGAAAGCCAAAGCAATCCTAACCAAACTTAGCGTAACCTAACGTGCCACGAGCACAACTGCTTGCCTGCCCAGTGTCGAGCAAATCGAAGTAGAGCAATGTGGATCGTAGGATTCTACCGTATGGCAGTGTACAGCGCAAACGCTAAAGAAATCCTAACCGAGCCTTCCTAACCCAACCTAACGAAACGAAACCTACCCCAACATAACGAACCGAGACCACGATTACTGGCAACCGAAGGGTCAAGCAGGACATATTAGTGCACAGTAGATGGCAAAAACCCACCTAATCGCAGTGTATGGCGTAAAAGTCTAATATACTCTATCCTAGCCTGACCAAACGTGACAAAATCGAACGTAACGTAACACAACATAACGTGCCGCCACCACCTCCGCTGGCACACGCGGAGGCAAGCAGAATATAGTAGAACACTGTATGTCACAGAAATAGACCGAAAACCGGTGTATAGCACGAAAGGCAAAGTAGGACATCCTAACCTAGCCAAACGTAACATACCCAAGCATAGTCAAACTCACACTTACATGACGAGACCACTCCTGTTGGCATGCCCAGAGTCAAGCAGAATACACCAGAGCACAGTAGTTTGCGGAAACCCGCGGATAGCAGTGTATTGCCCATAAGTCTAAGCTATCACATCGTAACCTCACCAAACGTAGCAAATCCAAGAGCCGCATAGCTCAACCTAACGTGCCGAGGCCACTACTGCTGCCCCCTAGGTCCCAGCAGAACATACCAGAGCACATCAGTTAAGAAATCCACGTCATTTCAGTGTATAGCACAAAAGTCAAACGCAATCTGACCATGGCTGACCTTTCCTAACCTATACAAACGTAGTGTAACTAAGTATGACGTGACGAGACTAATATTTCTGGCCGCCCCAGAGCCAAGCAAAGCATACTAGAGCACATTAATGCGCAGAAACCCACCGAACTGCAGTGTATAGCACGCAAGTGAAAGATACCCTGTCCTTGACTGACTAAGCCAGAACAAACCAAACGTAGCGTGACTCAACATAACGTGACGAGACAACTATTGCTGATCGCCACAGGGGCATGCATAGCATATTGGAGCATAGTAGAACGCAGGAATCCACAGAAAAACAATGCATAGCACGAAAGAAGTAGACAAAGTACCTAACACAACGAAACCTAACATAGCTAACCGAAACCTAAATCAGCCTAACGTGCCGAAACCAATATTTCTGGCCTCCAGAGGTCCAAGAAGATATTAGATATTAGATCACATTGGAGCGCTTAAATCCTGCGAATAGCAATGTATAGCACAGGTGTCTAAACTACCCTATACTATTCTCGCCGATAGTAACACAACCAAACGAAGCATAACTCATCCTATCATGGCCAGACTTCAATTGCTGGCCTCCACAGAGACAAGCAGAATACACTAGAGTACAGCAGATCGCAGTAGCCACCGCATTTCAGCGAATAGTACTAAGGACGTATATATCCTAGACTAACCTAACCTAACCTATCCTAACCAACCGTTGCATATCTGGATATAACGTGCCGCGACCACATCTGCTGTGATCCCCAGAGCCAAGCAGAGTATGGGAGACAGCAGCAGAACACAGAAACCATCCGAAAAATACTGTACACCACGAAAGTCATAGAAATCCATACCAAACGTAGCCCAACATTACCAAACCAAACTAACCCAACCCAATGTATCGTGCCACGGCCATTATTACTCTCCTCCCCTGAGTCGCGCATAGTATAGTAGAGCAAGGTAGAGGGCAGAAACACACCGAATAGCAGTGTATCGCACAAAAGTCGAAGATATCCTGACATAACCCGACACCGCCTAACCCTCCCCAACTTACAATAGCTCGACATAGCGTGTCGCGACCACCGTTCCTGGTCTCCCCAGAGGAAGGGAGAATATTGTAGAGCACATTTGTGCACAGGAGTCCACCGAACAGCGGTGTAAAGCATGGAAATCGAAGTAGTCTATACTAACCTAGCCAAACATAGCTTATCCAAGCGTAACCTGACACAACCTAACATGAAGAGACCCTTATTGGGGGCCTCCACAGAGGCAAGCAATGTATACTAGAGCACAGTACCCCGCAGAAGTCCACCGCATTGCAGTGATCAGCAGAAAAGGCGAAGATATTCTAACATAACCAGACCTAACCTAACCAAACGAAATGTATGGTCGCACAACAGAGCGTGCGGCGAGCACTGCTGCTGGTATCCCCGGAGACAGGCAGAATATAGCAGAGCACTGCAGATCACAGAAACCCACGGAATAGCAGTGTATGACACAAATGTCTATACTACCCTGTTCTATCCTCACGAAGCGTAGCATAGACGAACATGTCATAGCTCAACCTAACGTGCCGAGACAACTATTGCAGACATCCGCAGAGACAAGCAGAACGTACTAGGACACAGAAGAGCGCAGAAATGAGCCGCATATCAGTGAATAGCACAAATGCCATAGATATCCTCGCCTAACCTGACCCAACGTAACGTAACCGAACGTAGCATAACTTAAAATGACGTGCCGCGAACACTGCACCCAGCATCCCCAGAGCCAAGCAGCGTGTCGTAGAGCTTAGTAGATCACAGGAACCCTGGGAATAGCAGTATGAAGCACAAAAGCCAAAGTAGGCTCTCCTAACCGAGCCTAAGGTAGGTTATCCAAACGTAACCTAACACAACCTAGCATGACGAGACAGCTATTGCTGACCTCCACAGAGACAAGTAATTTGCTCTAGATCACACCGGTTCGCAGAAAGCCCCTGCATAGCAGTTAATAGCACAAGGGTCGAAGATATCCTAACATAACGTGACCTAACCTAACCTAACCAAACGTAGCGTAACTCAACAGAGAGTACCGCGATCACTGCTGCCGGGCTCCCCACAGCCAAACAGAATACATAAGTGCACAGTAGATGACAGGGAACTGCCGTATATTGGTGTATTGCCTGAAAGTCGAAGCCACGCTTACCAAACGTAGCCTAATATAACCTAATCCAACGTAGCCTAACCCAACGTAACCTGCCGAGACCATTATTGCTGGCCTGCCCAGGGCCAAGCCGAATACAATAGAGCACAGTAGATTACAGAAATACCCCGAGTGTCTGTGTACAGGACAAAAGTTGAAGCAATCCTGACCAAACTTAGCCTGAACCAAACTAACAGAACGTAATATGATTCTTCATAACGAGACGAGACCTCTATTGCTGGCCTTCCCAAAGACTAGCCGAAAATATTAAAGCACTGTACGGAGCTGAAATCCACCTAATAGCAGAATGCTCCCATTAACTCGACGCCCACTTCTCCCAACATAACCGACATTAACATAACAAAACGTAACACGACTCAACCTAACGTGCCAGGGCCACTGTTGCTGTTCTCCACAGAATCAAGCGCAACACACAAGTAGAGAGTAGAACGCAGAATCCATGGAATTGCAGTGTGTATCAGAAAAGTCAAGGCTACCCAAGCCCAACCCAAACCAACAGGACATAACCAAACATAGCGTAAATCAACCTTGCGCTCCGAGACCGATATTGTTGCCATCCCCAGAGCCAAGCAGGTCATAGACCACATTAGAGCGCGGAAATCTTCCGAGTAGCTGTGTACAGCACAAAAGTTAAAGCTACCCCGACCAAACAGATCCTGACCCAACCTAAACGAAGGTAACCTGACACATCGTCACGTGCAGACGCCACTACTGCTGGCCTTCCCAGAGCCAAGCTGAAAGCATAAGATCACTGTATGGCGCAGGAATCAAACTAATGGCTGGCAATGGAAACAAAGTCAAAGATATCCTCTCCTAACCTAGCCAACGGTAACATAGCCAAGGGCAAACTAACTCAAAGCAACGCGCCGCGACCGCTGTTGCTGGCCATTCCAGAGTAACGCAGAACACATTAGTGGAGAGTGAAACGCAGAAATCCATAGAATCGCAATGTACATCTGAAAAGTCTAAGGTATCAAAACATAACCCAAACCAACAGGACACAGCCAAACATAGCCTAACTCAACCTAACTTGCTGAGACCTCTATTGCTGCCTTCCCCAGACCCAAGCAGGACATACTAGAGCACGCTAGAGCACAGATACCCACTTAATAGCGGTGTGCAGCGCAAAAGTTAAAGTCAACCTGATCAAACATAGCCTAACCCAACGTAGCCGAACGTAGCCTGACCCTTCATAATGTGCCGTGTCCACCCTTGCTGGCCTTGTCAGATCCTAGCTGAATGCATTAGGGCACTGTATTTCGCAGTAGTCCAGATTATAGCAGACTATAGCACTAAAGTAAAAGCTATCCCTTCTCAACCTGACCAAACGTTACATAACAAAGCGTAGCCTATCTAAATGTAACGTAGCGCGACCACTGTAGCAGGCTTCCCAAGGGCCAAGCAGAACAAACTAAGGGAGAGTAGATCGCTGAAGTCCATAGAACCGCAGTGTACATTAGAAAAGTTATAGCCACACACACCTAACGCAGACCGACGCAACATAACCAAACGTAGCCTAACTCAACCCAACGTGCAGAGACCGCTACTTCTGAGCTTCTCAGAGTCAAGCAGGACATGCTAGAGCACAGTAGAGCGCTGAAATATACCGAATAGCAGTATACAACACGAAAGTTGAAGCTATACTGACAAAACTTTACCTGACCCAACCTAATCGATGGTAACCCGACTCAACGTAACGTGCAGAGGCTACTATTGCTGGCCACACCAGAGCCAAGCAGTACACATTTGTCGAGAGTAGAACTCAGTGTCCATATAATCGCAGTGTATATCTGAAGAGTCAAAGCTACCCAGACCTAGCCCGAACCAACAGAACATAACCGAACGAAGCATAAATTGTCCTAACTTGCCGAGCCCGCTTTTGCTTCCCTTCCCAGAGTCAAGCAAGACATACTAGAGCACAGGAGAGCGCGCAAATCCTCCGAATAGCAGTTTGTAGCACAAAAGTTAAAGCCATCCTTACAAAACTTAGCCTGACCCAACCTAAACGAACGTAACCTTACACATCGTGACGTGCAGAGTCCACCGTTGCTGGCATTCGCAGAGCAAGGCTGAAAATAATAAAGCACTTTAGGGAGCAAATATCCACCTAATAGCATAATGTTGCACTAATGTCAAAGCACTCCACTCCTAGCCCTACTAATCGTAACATAACGAAACGTAACATAACTCATCGTAACATACGGCGACCGCTATAACTGGCCTCCCCAGAGCCAAGCAGAACACGTTAGTGGATGGTAGGACGCAGAAATACATGGAATCGCTGTGCATATCGGAAATGTCAAATTTACCCAAACCTAACCTAATCCAACAGAACAGGAACAAGCGTAGCCTGATGCAACATAACATGCGGGGACCGCCATTGGTGCCACCCCATATCCAAGCAGGGGATATTACAGCACAGTAGAACGCAGAAATCCGACGAATAGCATGGCACGAAACAAAAGACAGAGTTATCCTTACCAAACGTAACCTAAACCAACCTAAGCGAACGTAACCTGACTCAACGGAGCGTGCAGAGGCCACCATTTCTTACCTTCACAGAGCCTACATGAATGCATTAGAGCACATCAGGGCGCAGGAATCCACCTGATAGCAGACAATAGCGCTAAGGTCAAAGCTACCTTTCCTAACCTAACCAATCGTACCTTAGGCAAACGTAACTTCGACAAACGTAACCAAGCTGCACCTGAAGTGCCGCGGCCACTATTGCTGTCATTGCGAGAGCCAAGCGGAACACGATAGTGGAGAGTTGGGCGCGGAAAGCCATAAAATCGCAGTGTATGTCTGGAAAGTCAAAGCTACACAAGACTAACCCAAACCAACGGAACATAAAAACATTGCCCGAATCATGCTAATGTGTCGTGACCGCTATTTTTGCCAGCCCAGAGGCAAGCAGGGCATACTAGAGCACAGTCCAGCGCAGAAAGCCATCAATAGCAGGGTACAGCACAAAAGGTATATCTACCCTATCCAAACATGGCCTAACCCAACCTATCCGAACGTAACATGTCTCGTCATAACGTGCCGAGACAACTATTGCTGGCCTTACCAGAGCCAAGCTGAAAACATTAGAGCACTGTAAGGCACAGAAGTCCACCAAATGGAATAATACATCTCTAAAGAGAAAGCTATCCCCTCCCAACCTACCCAACCGCAACACGACCAAATGTAACCTAGCTCAACCTAGCGGGACGAGACCACCATTACTGGCCTCCACAGAGCCAAGCAGAACATATTAGTGGGGAGTAGGACGCAGTAATCTGTAGGATCGCAGTGTATATCGGAAAAGTCTGAGGAACCCAAACCTACCCAAGCTATCGGAACATACACAAACATAGCATAAATCAAACTAACGTGCCGAGACCGCCATTGCTGTCCTTCCCAAGGTGAAGCAGGACATACTAGAGCACAGTAGAGCGCAGGAATCCAATGACTGGCTGTGTTCAGCAAATAGGTAAAAGCTATCCTGTACAAACCTAGCCTGATCCAACCTAACCGTACGCGACATAACACAACGTAACGTGACGAGACCACTATTTCTGGCCTTCCCAGAGCAAAGCTGACAGGATTAGAGCTCTGCAGGGCGAAGAAACACACCAAATAGCAGACTATGGCAATAAAGTCAAAGCTATCCTCCATTAACCTAGCCAACCTTAAAGTAACCAATCGTAACCTATCTCAGACTAACGTGACGCGAACACAATTACTGGCCTCCCCAGAGCCAAGCAGAACACATTGGTGGAGAGCAGGACGCAGACATCTATAGAATCGCAGTGTATACTAGAAAAGTCAAAGTTGTCCAAACCTAACCCAAACCAACGTACCATAACTATACATAGCCTGACACAACCTAACGTGACGAGACTGCTATTGTTGCCCTCCCCAGTGCCAAGCACGACATATTATAGCATAGTAGGGCGCAGAAATCCTTCGAGTAGCAGAGTACAGCGCAAGAGTTAAGGCTACCTTTACCAAACGTAGCCTAACCCAACCTAACCGTACGTACCCTCACTCATGATAACGTGCACACTGCTGCTTACCTTCCCAGAGCCAAGCTGAAGATGCTAAAGCACTGTGGGTATCAGATATCCACCTAAAAGCAGACTATAGCACTAAAGTCAATGCTATCCTCTACAAGCCTACACAAACGTAACATAACCAAACGTAACGTAGCTCAACCTGCGCCTACACCGCTATTGTTACCCTCCCCAGGGACAAGCAGGACATACTAGAGCATAGTGGAGAGCGGAAATACGCCGAATAGCAGTGTAAAGCGCAAAGGCTAAAGCTACCCCGACAAAGCGTAGCCTGACCCAACCTAACCGAACGTAACCCGACCCATCATAACGTGCCAAGACGACTATTGCTGGACTAGCCAGAGCCCAGCTGAAAATATTAGAGCGTAGCAGGTCGCAGAAATCCACCTAATAGCAGAATACAGCACTAAAGGCATAGCTATCCTCTCCTAACATAGAGAATCGTAACACAACCGAACGTATCCTAACTTACCCTGACGTGCTGCGACCACTATGGCTGACATACCCAGAGTGAAGCGGAGCACATTAGTGGAAAGTAGAACGCAGAAATCCATTTAAACGCTGTGTATATCGTAAAAGTCAAAGCAACGCGTGCCTAACCCAAGCTAACAAGACACAACCAAACAGAGCCTGACTCAACCTAACATGACGAGACCGCTGTTGTTGCCCTCCCCATAGCCAAGCTGGACATACTAGAGCGCAGTAGAGCGCAGAAGTCCATCGAATAGCCGTGTACAGCACAGAAGATAAAGTTATCCATACCAAACTTAGCCAGACCAAACTTATCCGAACGTAGCCTAACGCATCATAACGTTCCGAGACCACACCAGCCCGCCTTGCCAGAGGCAAGCTGAAAACAATAGAGCACACTAGGGCACAGAAATCCACCTAATAGCAGAATACAGCACTAAAGGCATAGCTATCCTCTCCTAACCTAGGGACTCGTAAAATAACCGAGCGTATCCTAGCCTACCATGACGTACCGGGACCACTGTTTCTGGCGTCCCCAGAGCCAAGCAGGACATACCAGAACGCAGTAAATCGCAGAAATCCACCAAATAACAGTGCACAGTA
>NW_016952482.1:0-461 GCF_001483705.2 Eufriesea mexicana
CAAAATCTATGAGCTGTCACAGCTTGGCGATTAGATCGCCTAACGCCTTCAATCCCATGGCAAATGCAGCCATCTAGTTGCCAGAGAATAGGTCTATTCAAAGTCTATAACCTTCTACAGCTTGGTGAATAGAACGCCTAACCCCTTCATTCCAATGGCAAATACAGCCATCTACTTTCCAGAGAATAAGTCTATTCAAAATCTGTAGGCTGTCACAGATTGGCGATTAGATCGCCTAACGCCTTCAATCCAATGGCAAGTTCAGCCATCTACTTGCCAGAGTATAGGTCTATACGAAATCTATAACCTATTATAGGTTGGTGAACAGAACGCATAACGCCTTCAATCCAATGGCAAGTACATCCATCTACTTTCCAGAGAATAGGTTTATTCAAAAGCTATAATCTGTTATAGCTTGATGAATACATCGCCTAACGCCTTCAATTCAATGGCAAGTACAG
>NW_016952483.1:0-984 GCF_001483705.2 Eufriesea mexicana
GGCGGATTTCTGCGCCCTACAGTGCTCAAATGTCTTTAGCATGGCTCTGGGTAGGACAGCAATTGTGGCCTCAGCACGTTATGTTATGTTAGGTTTAGCTCGGGTTGAATGTGCTAGGCTATGCTTGGTTACGATAGATTTAACTTTTGTGCTGTGCACTACCATTCAGTGGAATTCTGCGCCTCACTGTGCTCTAGTACGTTCAGCTGAGATTTGGGAAGGGGAGCAATAGCGATCTCGGCGCGTTAGGTTGAGTTATGCTATGCTTGGCTATGTTCCGACTTGTCGGGTTAGGTTTCAGCAGCCGTGACTTTTCTGATAAACACTTCGATTCTATGTATTTCAGCGTTCTACGCTCTACTGATGTGTTCTGCTTGGCTCTGGGGAGGCCAGCAATTGTGGTCGCAGCAAGATAGGTTGTGTTAGTTTACGTTCGGTTATGTTAAGATTGGTAGGGTTACGAGATGTAGCTTTGTCCTTAGTGCTACAGTCTCCAACTAGGTGGATTTCTGCGACCTGCAGCGCTCTAATGCTTTCGGCTTGTACCTGGTAATGTCAGCAATGGTGTTCTCGGCACGTTATGTAGTGCCAGGTTACGCTCGGTTAGGTGGGTGTAGGCTAAGTTTGGTTATGGTAGCTTTAACATTTGAGCTGTATACTGCTTTTCGGCGGATTTCTGCGTTCTGCTGTGCTCTAGATAGACCTGCTTGGCTCTGGTGAAAGCAGCAACGGCGGTCGCGGCACGTTAGGATGAGTTACGCTGTGTTTGGCTATGTTCTGCTGGTTTGGGTTTGGTTTGGATAGATTTGACTATCTTTTCTGATATGCACTGCGATCCTATGGATTTCTGCGTTCTACTCTATACTGATGTGCTCTGATTGCCTCTGGGGAGGCCGGCAGGGGTGCTCGCGTCACATTAGGATGAGGCATGTTACGTTTGGCTATATTACGGTTGGCTGGGTTGGGAGATGATAGCATCGATTT
>NW_016952484.1:0-1457 GCF_001483705.2 Eufriesea mexicana
GAGTGCTTGGAAAATTCAATTTCATTTCCATTTTCGGCTAATATCGTGGTGAGAAAACATTCTCGCATATATAAGTAGGATAGACCCTATTGGCTTGCTATAGGCATTGCAATGCAATAGAATCTTCCTGGAAAATTCTAATTTTATTGTCATTTTCGACTAATTTCGTGGTGAGCTAACTTCCTTGCATAGGTACGGAGGAAAGATCCGTTCGGAGTGCTATAGCCATTGCAATGCAGTAGAATATGTCTGGAAAAATAAATTTTATTAACATTTTTGACTAATATCGAGGAGAGCTAACTATCTTGCACAAATAAGGTCGAAATATTCTATTGGCGTACTATAGCCATTGCAATGCACTGGAATCTGTCTGGAAATATCAATTTTATTGACATTCTCGAATAATATTGTGTTGCGCTACCTTTCTTGCATAAATAAGGATGAATGAATCTATTGGCTTGCTATTGCCCTCGCAATGCTATAGAATCTGGCTGGAAATTTCAATATTATTGACAGTTTCGACTATTATCGAGGTGAGCTACCTTTCTTGCCTAAATAAGCAGGGTAGATTCTATTGGCATGCTGTAGACATTGCAATGATATAGATTGTGGTTGGACAATTCAATTTTATTCATATTTTCGGCTAATGTCGTGGCGAGATAACTTTCATGCATATATAAGTAGGATAGATTCTATTGGCGTGCTATAGCCTTCGCAATGCTATAAAATCTCGCTGGAAAATTCAATTTTACTGACATTTTCGACTCTTATCGTGGTGAGCTGCCTTTCTTGCATAAATAAGGAGGAATGATTCTATTTGCGTGCAATAGCCGCTCATGTGCTGTAGAATCTGGCTGGAGAATTCAATTTTATTCACATCTTCCACTAATATTGTGGTGAGCTGCCGTTCTTGCATAAATAAGGAGGAAAGATTCTACTGGCCTGCTATAGCCATTGCAATGATATAGAATGTGCTTGGCAGATACAATTTTATTGACATCTTCGACTAATATCGAGATGAGCTAACTTTCTTGCCTAAATAAGCAGGGTAGATACTATTCGCGTGCTATAGACATTACAATTCAGTAGAATCTGGCTGGAAATATCAATTTTATTGACATTTACGACTAATATTGTGATGAGCTAGCTTTCTTGCATTGGTAAGGTGAAAAGATCCTTTCGGAGTGCTATAGCCATTGCAATGCTGCAGAATCTAGCCGGAAATTCAATTTTATTGACATTTACGACTAATATTGTGATGAGCTAGCTTTCTTGCATTGGTAAGGTGAAAAGATCCTTTCGGAGTGCTATAGCCATTGCAATGCTGCAGAATCTGGCTGGGAAATTCAATTTTATTGACATTTACGACTAATATCGTGATGAGCTAGCTTTCATGCATAAACAAGCAGGAAAGATTATATTGGCAAGCTATAACCATTGCAATGATATAGAGTGTG
>NW_016952485.1:0-2781 GCF_001483705.2 Eufriesea mexicana
TATGTTTGCTAGGGTCTGGTTTTGATAGCTTTTACTTCTCTGCTGTACCTTGAGATTATGTGTCTTTCGGCGGTCCAATCTCCTATAATATGTTCTGCCTCGCTCTGGTGAGGCCAGCAACAGCGGTCGCGGCCCGTACGGTTCAGTTAGGTTACGCTTGGGTATGTTACGATTGGTTAGGTAAGGAGAGAGAGCTCTCACTTATGTGCTGTACACCGCCACTCGGCGGATTTCCGCCATCTAAGGTACTCTAATATGGTCAGCTTGGCTCCGCGAAACACAGCAATAGTGGTATCGGCACGTTATGTTGAATTACGCTACGTTCGGTTAACATAGCTTTGACTTTTGTGCTTTAAACTGCAATGAGGCGGATTTCTGCGCTCCACTGTGCTCTGGCATATTCTGATAGGCTCTGTGGAAGTCAGTAACAATGGCCTAGGCACTGTAGGTTTAGTTGTGCTACGTTTGGTTATGATATGCTTGGTTATGTTAGGCTAGGGAGACCATGACTTTCGTGCTGTAAACTGCTATTCGGTTGATTTCTGTGCACTGCTGTGGTCTAATATGCTCTGCCTTGCTATGTGGAGGCCAGAAATAGTGGCAGCGGCACGTTAGGTTTTGTTAGGTTTTTTGGGCTAGGAAGGAATATCTTTGACTTTTGCTCTGCACACTGTAATGTGGTGGATTTCTGCTCCCTACTGTGCTCTTACATGCTCTGCTTATCTCTGGGCACGCCAGCAAGGGTGGCTGCGGCACGTTACTGTTTGTTATGTTGCGTTTAGTTAGGTCACGTTAGGTTAGGTTTGGTCAGGATAGCTTTGACTTTTGTGCTATACACTGTCACTCGGTGGATTTCTGCGCTTTACTGTGCTCTAATACCTTCTGCTCTTCTCTGTGGGTGCCTTTAATAGTGGTGCCGGCTCGTAATGTTTAGTTGTTCTTCGTTTGGTTAAGTTAGCTTACGATAGGTTTGGTGAGATTTGCCTTGCCTTTTGTGCTGTACACTGCTATTCGGTGGATATCCGCGCTCTATTGTGTACTAGTATGTTTAGCTTTGCTCTGGGAAGGCCAGGAAATGTGATCACGGCCCATCATTTTGGGATAGGCTACCTTGGACATGGTTAGGTTATGTTAGGTTAGTTTAAGATATCCTTGACTTTTGTGCTTTACACTGCAATTGCAGCGTATACATGCGCCTTACTGCGCCCTAGTATATTCTGCTTGGCTCTGCGGAGTCCCGAAACAGTAGTCTCGGCAAGTTAGTTTCATTTGGGTTACGATTGGTTATGTCAGCTTTTCATGGGTTAGGTTTGGATAGCCTTGACTTCTCTGCTATTCACTGCGATCCTGTGGATTCCTTCGCTCTACACTAATCTATTGTGCTACGTTTGGCACTGTGGAAGCCTGCAATAATTGTAGCGGTGCGTTAAGTTGAGTTTGGTTGGGTTAGGTTTGGTTAGGTTAAGTTTGGACATGTCTGTCGCTTGTGCTCAAAACTGTTATTCTGTGGACTTCCGCACTCTAAGGTGCTCTATCATGATCTGCTTGTCCATGTGTGCGCCACCAATAGTAGACGAGGAATGTTAGGTTGAGTTGTGTTTCGTTTGGGTAAGCCAGGGTAGGTTATGTTTGGTCAGGGTATCGCTGACTTTTGTGATGTGAAGTGTAACGCGGATAGCTACTGCGCTGTACTGTGCTCTAGTATATTCTGCTTGGCTCTGCGGAGGCCAGCAATAGTGGTCACGGCACGTTAGTTTGTGCTGGACTTCGCTTGGTTATGTTACGTTTAGTTGGTCTGGGACAGGACTGCTATGACTTCTGTGCTGTACACCGCTATTCCGTGGATTTCTGCGCTCTATTGTGCTCTAATATGCTCTGACTGGCTCTCGGGATGCCAGCGATAGATATCTCGGTACGGTAGGTTGGGTTAGATTACGGTTGGTTACGTTAGGTTTGGATCGGTTAGGACAGGATAGATTTGACTGTTGTGCTATGCTCTGCTATTCGGTGGACCTCTGCTATCGAGTGCCCTCTAATATGCCGTGAGCGGCTCTCGAAAATCTAGCGATAGTGATCTCGGTAGGTTAGCTTGTGCTAGTGTACGTTTGGTTATGTTAGACAAGATTAGGTTTGGTCAGGATAGCTCCGACTTTCTTGCTATACACTGTTATTCGGTGGATTTCTGCGCTCTACTGTCCTCTACATCATTCTACTTGATCCAGGGGAGGCCAGCAACAGTGGTAGCGGCGCATTATGTTGAGCTTGGCTACGTTTGGTTAGGTTAGGTTTGTTTGGGTTAGGTTTTGTTATCATTGAATCTTCTGCTGTACAATGACTCTCTATGGACTTCAGCGCCCCACTCATGCCTAGTATGTCCTGTTTGGCTCTGGGGAGTCCAGCAATGGTGGGCGCGGCACGTTAGGTTGTGTCAGTTTATGTCTGGAAATGCTACGATAGGTTAGGTTATGATACGATAGCTTAGACTTTTGCGATCTACACCGACAATCGGTGGATTTCAGCGCTCTACTGTCCTCTAGTATTCTCTGCTTTGCTGTGGGGATGACACAGATGGTGGTAATTATGTTGAGTTGCTCTACGTTTCGTTAGGTTATGTTGGTTTGGGTTGAACTTGGATAGCTTTGACACTTCTGCTGTACGCCGCCGTTCTATTCATTTCTACGCAATACCCTCCACTAACATGCACTGCTCGTTTCTGTCGAAGATAGCAGTAGTGTTCGCGGCACGTTATCTTGGGTTAGGCTACGTTCGATTAGGTTATGT
>NW_016952486.1:0-217 GCF_001483705.2 Eufriesea mexicana
AACCCTAACCCAACCTCAACTAATCTAACATAACCAAACGCAGCATAACACAACACGACGCGATCTCTGCTCCTGTCCTCTCCGGAGCAAAGCAGTATGCAGTAGAGCACAGTAGGTCGCAAAAATACACCGAATGGCTGGGTAAAGCGCAAATGTCAAAGTAGTCTGTCCAATCTTAGCCAAACGTGACATGTCCAAACGTAACATAAATCAACCT
>NW_016952487.1:0-880 GCF_001483705.2 Eufriesea mexicana
TTGACAATATTTTATTTTATTTATTTTATTAGTAAATAAAATATTTACACATCTTTTTGTAACATTTCCAATGTTACAAGTTTCTTCAAAAAATTTGAACTGCTATATACATTCGTTTCTACAAGTCCATTTTATTTGATGAAAACATTTATTTTTCTCTTATTTGATTTTGACAATATTTTATTTTATTTATTTTATTAATGAATAAAATATTTACACATCTTTTTGTATCATTTTCAATGTTATAAGTTTCTTCAAAAAATTTGTACTGCTATATACATGCCCTTTTCTTTTAATTTCATTTGGTTGGATAAAAACATTTAATTTGTCTCTTATTTAATTTTGACAATATTTTATTTTATTATTATATAAAATATTCATAGATTAACTTTGTTTTGTAACGTTACAAGTTTCTTCAAAAAGTTTGAACTGTTAAATACAGTCTTTTCTTCCACATTCATTTTTTTTGATAGAAACATTTATTTTTCCCTTACATAATTTTTACAACATTTTATTTTATTATGAAACCTTTATTATCCTGAGAATATATTGTAAATAAAAAAATAAGTCGCAGAGAAGCTATAAACCCGATTAAACGCATTCATTTTTTATTATTCTGCCAAATATAATACTTTTATGGTATTGGAATACTAAATCAGCTACAAAATCATTCCTCTCACAATCAGATATATGATTCAGATTGACTTTAGTACTACAGTTTATTCTTTAGTAATACAAACGACTGCAGCCCTAAATGAGTGACAAAATCATTCCTCTCACAATCAGATACTGGTCCAGCATCATAGTCCACCGCGAATTTTAATCTGTAATTGTTAGACGTGGATATTATATTTATATGAATATATAAAATATTTATTTA
>NW_016952488.1:0-565 GCF_001483705.2 Eufriesea mexicana
CACTCCCTCTCCTCCAATATAGCGGGAAGAAACCGGTCCGGAGGATGCTGTCGAACATCCGCCTCACCCGGGCGCCACAAGCCTGCAGAACCGGTGCAAAGGCCCGGCCAGGGATGCCGTCAACTCCGGGAGCGGCGATCATCGCCCCCATTAGGTCGAAGCTATTCTAACCAAACACTACGTAACCTAACCCAACCAAACGTAGCGTAACACAACCTAACCTGCCATACCACCGTTGCTCGGATCCCCAGAGTGGAGCAAAGTATAGGAGAGCAATGTGTAGCGCAGGAATCCACCGAAGAGCAGCATACTGCTCAAAAGTCGAAGCTATCCTATCCTAACCTAAACAAACGTAACCTAACGCAACCTATCTTACCATGTCCGCTATTGCTGGTCTCCCCAGAGTCGAGCAGAGTATAGTAGAGCAACATAGGGATCAGAAATCCGCCGAAGAGCCGTGTACAGCACAAATGTTATGGCTACCCTATCCGAACCTAACCAAACGTTGCATGACCAAACGTTATCTGTCTGAACCTAGCGTGCTGAGGACACTATTGCTGGCCTC
>NW_016952489.1:0-2881 GCF_001483705.2 Eufriesea mexicana
CCTAGCCAAGCCGGCCGTAACATAACAGAGCCGAGCGTGCCGAGGACACACTTGCTGGCCTCCGCAGAGCCAAGCAGAATATACCAAAGCTCAGAAGAGCGCGGAAATCCTCCCAATGCCAGTGTATAACACAGAGGGCAAAGCAATCCTATCCTACCCTTACCAAACGCAACATAAGCAGCCGTAAGGTTATCCAAACCTACGTGCCACGACCGCTACTACTGGCCTCACGACAGCTAAGAAGATTATAGCAGAGCAATGTGGAACGCTGGAATCGTTAGAAGGGCAGTGTACAGCACAAAAGGCAAAGCTGTCTCAGCCTAACTTTACGAAACGTGACAGAACAAAGCGTAAGATAACCCAACCTAACGTGCCGAGAGCATTATTCCTGGCGTCCACGGAGATAAGCAGTAAATATTAGAGGGGAGTAGGGCGCAGAACTCCATAGGATCGCTGTTCACAGCAGAAAAGTCAAAAACATTCACACCTAACCCAAACTAACATAACCTACACTATCGTAGGCAAGCACAACGTAACGTGCCGCGACCACTATTGCTGGCCTCCCCAGGGACTAGCACATTGGAGTAGAGCACAGTGGAGGGCAGGAGTCCACCGCACAACTGTGTATAGCTTGAGAGTTAAAGCTACACTAACCAAACAAAGCCCAACCTGACCTAACCAAACGTAACCTAACTCAGCTTAACCACACGTAACTTAATTCAGCCAAACGTGCCACGATCGCTACTGGTGGCCTGCCCAGAGTCAAGCAGATGCTAGTTGTGCGGAGCAAGGCGCAGATATCTATCGAGTGGCAGTGTATAGCGCAAAGACAAAGCCATACCTACAAAACTTAGCCAAACCAGATCTAACCAAACGTAACCTAACACAACAAATGTGCCAGGACCACCATTGGTGGCCACTCGACAGACAAGCAGAGGCTTGTAGGGCAATGCAGAGCGCAGATATCGACCGAATGGCAGTGTATAGCACAGAAGTCACTGCTACCATAACAAAACCTAACCTAAGCTAGCACAGAAGTCACTGCTGCCATAACAAAACCTAACCTAAGCTAGCCAGGCCAAACGTAACCTATCTCAAGCAAACGCGCCGAGACCACTATTACTGGCCTTCCCAGAGCCAAGCAGAACATATTAGGCCACAGTGGAGCGCAGAAATCGACCGTATAGCAGTGTGTAACACGACAGGAGATGCTACCCCATCCTAACCAGGCCAAACGAAACGGAAACGGACGTAACAGAACTCAGTCTGCCGTGCCGAGACCACTGTTGCTTTCCTCGCCAGATCCAAGTTGTACATATTAGAGGGGTGTAGAGCGCAGGAATCAATAGAATAGCAGTGCATAGCACAAGATACGAAGGTACCCTCTTCTAGGATTGCCATACGGAGCACAACCGAACGTAGCATAGCTCAACCTAACGTGCCGAGACCACTATGGCTGGCCCCACTGTGGCCTAGTTTTCCCTGCTTTGCTCTGGGAATTCCCAGGGCGGCGCCTTAGGATGAGATAAGTTACGTTTGGTTAGGTTAGGTTTATTTGAGTTAGTTTGTGATACCTTTGACTTTCGTGATATGCAATGACATTCTTTGGACGTCAGTGCTGTTCTCCTCTAAAATGCCCTGGTTGGCGACGAGGCGGCCAGCAACAGTTGTCTCGGCACGTTACATCGAGGTGGGATGCGTTTGGTTAGGTTGCGCTAACTCTGGTAAGGTTTAGATGGCTACGACTTTTCTGCCGGACACTGAGATTCTAGAGATTTCTGCGCCCGACACTCATCTCCTATGCTCTGCTTGGATCTGTGGATGCCAGGCATAGTGTTCTCGGCACGGTAGGCTGAGTTGTGTTACGTTTGATCAGGTTTTGGTTAGGATAGCTTTGACTTTTGAGCTGTACACCGCCATTCGGAATATTTCAGCGTTCTACATTGTTCTGCTATGCTCTGCTTAGCTCTCGTGAGGCCCGCAGTAGTGGTCGTGGCACGTCAGGTTTGTAACGTTACGTCCGCTTATGCTACGTTTGGATAGGCTAGGGTAGGGTAGCTTTGACTTTCCTGCTATGCACTGCTGTCCGGTGGATTTCTGCGATCTACTGTGATCTAGTATTCCCTGCTATGATCTGGGAATGCTTGAAACAGTGGCCGCGGCGCGTTAGGATGTTTCAGGTTACGCTTGGTTAGGTTGGGTGTTTAAGGGTTTGGTTGGGATATATTTGACATTCGTGCTATACACTGCCACTCAACGCACCTCTTCGCTCTACTCTCCTCTAATATGCACTGCTTGGCTGTGGGAAGGCAGCAATTGTGGGTTAGGCGCGTTAGGCTGGGATTGGTTACATTCGATTAGGTGAGGTTAGACCAGATTATGTTAAAATATCTCCTACTTTTTTGCTATACACTGCTAACGGGGTGATTTCGGCGTACCGCATTGCTCCGCTATACTCTGCTTAGCTCTCGTGAGGCCAGCAGTGGCTTTCGCAGCACGTGAGGTTGGGTTACGTTACGTCAGCTTATGTCACGATTGGTTAGGTTAGTGGAGGGTTGCTTCGACTCTTGTGCTGTACACTGCATTTCGGTGGACTTCTGCGCCCTACAGTGCCCTAATATTCCCTGCTTTGCTCTGGGGATAGCAGAAATAATGGCCGCGGCTCCTTACGTTGTGTTAGGCTACGATTGGTTTTGCTAGGTTTGTTTCTGCTAGGTTGGGATGCCCTTGACTTTCGTACCATACACTGCCGTCCTAAGGATCTCTGCGTTCTACTCTCCTCTAATTTTCCCATATTGGAAATGGGGATACCAGCAATAGTGGGCTAGGTACGTTTGGTTGGGTTTGGTTACGATTGTCTTGGTTACGTTAGGTCAGGTTT
>NW_016952490.1:0-1021 GCF_001483705.2 Eufriesea mexicana
TATGGATGTATGGATGTATGGATGTATTTATGTTTGAATGTACGAATGTACGGATGTACCAATATATGGATGCAAGAATCTCTATATGTATGGATGTATGGATGGCTGGATGTATGAGTGGATGGATTTATGGATGGATGGATGTATGGATGTATGTATGGATGTATGTATGGCTGTATGTATGGTTGTATGGATGGATGGATGCATGGACTTATGGTTATGTGGATGTATGAATGTATGTATGGATGTATGGATGGATAGATGTATGGTTCGAGAGATGTATGGATGGGTGCTAGTATGGATGGATGCATGTATGGTACGATGTATGTATGGATGGGGGGATATATGGATGGATGGATGTATGGAAAGAGGGATGTGTGGATGGATGTATGTATGGATGAATGGATGTGTGGATGAATGGATGTATAGGTGGATTCAGGTATGGATGGACGAATGTACGTATGTATGAATGGATGGATGTATATATGTTCGGACGTAAGGATTTATGGATGTATGGTTGTGTGGTTGAATGGTTGTATGGATGGATGTATGTGTGAATGGCAGGATATATGGATGGATGGATGTTTCGAATGATAGACGTACGAATGGAAGGATGTATGGATGTATGGGTCAGTGGATGTATGCATCTATGGATGTATGGATGTATGGATGGATAGGTGTATGGATCGATGGGTGTATGGATGGGGGCTAGTATGGATGGATGTATGTATGGTTCGATGGATGTATGTATGAGTGTATGTATGGATGGGTGGATGTATGGATGGATGGATGCATGGAAAGATGGATGTATGGATGGATGTATGAATGGATGAATGGTTGTTTGGATTGATGGATGTACGAATGGATTGAGGTATGGATGGACGGATGTACGGAAGTATGGATGTATGGATGTATGGCTGTATGCGTGTATGGATATATGGATGGATGGGTGTACCGAAAGATGGACGTACGAATGGATGCATTTATGGAAGTATGGGTGTGGGGATGTATGGATGAATAT
>NW_016952491.1:0-1099 GCF_001483705.2 Eufriesea mexicana
GATGGATGTATGGTTGGGTGCTTGTATGGATGGATGGATGTATGGTCCGATGGATGTTTGGATGGCTGGATGTATACATGTGTGGATGTTTGGTTGGATTCAGGAATGGATGGACGGATGTACGTATGCATGGATGCAGGGATGTATAAATGTATGGATGTATGGATGTATGGATGTATCGATGTTTGTGTGGATGCATGTATGGATGAATGCATGCATGTATGTATGGATGTATGAACGAATGAATGCATGGATGTATGCATGGATGTATCTATGGATGTTTGTATGGTTGCATGTATGGATGTATGTATGGATGTATGTAAGTATGTATGTATGGATGTATGTATGGATGAATGTATGCGTGTATGTGTGTATCTGTGTATTGATGTGTGTATGGATGCATGGAAGGATGGATGGTTTGGTGGATGGTGGTATGGATGGAAGGATGTATGAATCGGGTGGATGTATGGTTGGGTGGATATATGGATGGATGGATGTATGGAAGTATGGATGTATGTACGGATTTAGGTATGGATGGATCGCTGTATGGATGGTTGGAGGTGTGGATGGATTGTGGTACGGATGGACGAATGTACGGATGTATGGATGTATGGATTTATATATGTATGGATATACGGATGGATCGATGTATCGAATGATGGAGGTACGAATGGACGGGATTATGGATGTAAGGTCGTGTTGATGTATGGATTTATACATGGATGTGTGTAAGAATGGATAGATTTATGGATCGATGGATGTATGAATGGGTGGATCTACGGATGGGCAGATGTATGAATGGATGGATGTATGGATGGATAGATTGAGGTATGGATGGACGGATGTACGGATTTATGGATGGATTTAGGTATGGATGGATGGATGTATGGATGAGTGGTTGTATGGACGGAAGTATGGATGTGTGTGTATGGATGTATGGATGTACGAATGTATGGATGTATGGATACATGGATGTATGAATTTATATATGTACGGATGTATGGATGGATGGATGTTTGTATCGATGTATGTATGGATGTATGTATGGATGAATGTAAGGGTTTATGAATGGATGTATGTATTGTTGTATGTATGGATG
>NW_016952492.1:0-1018 GCF_001483705.2 Eufriesea mexicana
GTAACCAAGGCAAACAGAATATAACCAAACGTAGAATAACTGTACCTATCGTGCCGGGACCACACTTCCTCCACAGAGGCGAGCAGAGTATAGTAGAGTAATGCAGGGCGTATACACCCACCGAATAGCAGTCTAAAGGGCGAAAGTCTACTCTATCCTATCCTAACCTATCCAAACGTAATATAAACAAACGTAACATAACTTAAAACCTATCATGCTGAGACCACCGTTGCCGGCATGCCCAGAGAAATACAGAATGTACCGGAGCACATCAGGCTGCAGAAAGCCACCAGATAGCAGCGTATAGTACGAGAGTCAATGAAATCATAACCTAACCATTCCTAACATAACTTAACAAAATGCAGAATTATTACACCTGAGGAGCCGGGCCCACTTTTACTGGCATCCCCATCGCCATGCAGAGCGTATTGGAGGAGACGATGATTCCGAAATCCATTGCATCGCAGGGTATAGCAGAAGAGTCAAAGCTACTCATAACTGACCCAAACAAATATAACATAGCCAAACGTGATCTAACTAAAACTGACGTGCCGCGACTTCTGCTCCTGGCTTCCCCAGAGCATGTCAGAGCATGTAAGGTCGCAGAAGAGTGCAGAAGTCCACCGAACTTCAGTGTGTATCAGAAAAGTCAAAGCTATGGTACACCAACCTAACCAAACATAACATAATCAAACCTTGCATATACCAATATGACGTGGCGATACCACTATTGTTGGCCTCCCCAGAGCCAAGCAGTACATACTAGAGCACAGTAGAGCGCAGAAATGCAGCTAACAACAGATTATACCACGAAAGCCAAAGCTGTCCAAACCTGACCGGGGCTAACATAAAATAACCAAACTTAGCCTAACTGAACCTAGCGCGTCGAGACCGCTATTACTGACATCTCCATAGAAGAGCGGAGTATACTAGAACACAGTAGAGCGCAGTATGTCACCAAATAGCAATGTACACCACAAAAGTGGAAGATATCCTTACTTAACCTGACCGAAAATAA
>NW_016952493.1:0-374 GCF_001483705.2 Eufriesea mexicana
AGAACATATCAGATCACAGTAGAGCTCAGGAATCCGCCGAATGTCGGTGTACAGCAAAAAAGTTAAAGAAACCCCAACTTAACGTGACCGATTCTAACCTAACCAAACGTAGACAAACTAAACGTACCGAGACGGGTCCACTATTGCTGGCTTCCCATCGCCCAGCAGAACATACGGGGGGAGCGTAGAGCGCTGAAATCCATAGAATGGCAATGCTTAGCTGAAAAGTCGATGCTACCTTAGCCTAACCCAGACTAACCTAACGTAACCAAGCGTAACATAACTCAACCAAACTTCTCGAGACCACTACTGCTAACCTCCCCAGAACCGCACATAATGTATCAGAACAGAGTTGAGTGCAATAATACACCGCA
>NW_016952494.1:0-267 GCF_001483705.2 Eufriesea mexicana
TAGATTCTATTGCATTGCAAAGGATATGGCACGCCCATATAACCTTCCCTCCCTATTTATGCAGGATAGATAGCTCCCCACGATATTAGTCGACAATGTCAATAAAATTGAATTTTCCAGGAAGTGTCTATAGCATTGCAATGCCTATAGCACGCCAATAGCATCTACCCTCCTTATTTATGCAAAAAAGATAGCTCACCACGTTATTAGTCGAAACAGTCAATAAAATTGAACTTTCCTGCCAGATTCTATAGCATTGGAAAGACT
>NW_016952495.1:0-577 GCF_001483705.2 Eufriesea mexicana
CAATGGTATTGCAATGGCAATTGCACGCCAATAGAATCTTTGCTCCATATCTATGCAAGAAAGATCGGTCAAAACGTTATTGTTCGAAAACGTCAATCAAATTGATTTTCGCGCCGCATTCTATAGCATTGCAATGGCTGCTGCACGCCAATAGATCCCTTCCTCCTTATTTATGCAAGGATGTCAGCTCACCACGATATTAGTCGAAAATGTCAATAAAATCGTATTTTCCAACCAGATACTATAGAATAGCAATGGCCATAGCTGGCCGTTAGAATCTTTCCTCCTTATTTATGCGAGTAAGTTACCTCACCACGATAATAGTCGTAGATGAAAATAAAATTGAATTTTCGAGGCAGATTCAATAGCATTGGAATGACTATAGCACGCCAATAGTATCCTTGCTCCTTATTTATGCAAGACAAAGTAATCTCACTACAATATTAACCGCAAATGTCAATGGAATTGAATTTTCCAACCAGATCCTACAGCACTGCAATGGCTATAGCACGCAAATAGAATCTTTCCTCCTTATTTACGCAGGAAAGTTAGCTCATAAGGATATTAGTGCAAAATG
>NW_016952496.1:0-490 GCF_001483705.2 Eufriesea mexicana
ACATCCATCCATATATCCATCCATCCATACATAAACCCATCCATAAATACATCCATCCAAACACCCATTCATCCATCCATACATCCATCCATTCGTCCATCCATGCATAAATGCATCCACCCATACATACGTCCATCCATACATCCATCCATCCATACATCCACACATCCGTACATACATGCATTCGTACATCAGTGCATCCATACATCCATCCAACCATACATCTATACATTCATACATACATACATTCATACATCCATACATCCATTCATAATACATACGCCCTTCCATCCATCCATGCATCCGTTCTTCCACCCATCCATTCACACACTCTTCAGTTCATCCACCCATCCGTTCATCGACCCACACATTCATACAGACATACATATGTCCTCCCATATATACATCCATTCATACATCATCCCAACCATACGTCCATCGATCCGTACATCCATACATCCATACATCCATCAACCGATGTGTCCATCCA
>NW_016952497.1:0-1540 GCF_001483705.2 Eufriesea mexicana
GAAGAATGTCCGGCGTGTTCTAGCCCGCGCCGGGTCCTTTGTCGCGTGGTTGGTCTGGACGTTTCTCTCTCCGCCGTCGTGACGCAACTGACGGAGAGCTTAGGCGCATAGCGTGCGGTGGCCTTCACCTGCGTGGCGGTTATGTTACAGAAGGGGGCCCTGTAGAGAGCCCGCCAGCGTTAAGCGTGCTCCTCGTGCTTAGGGCGGTTTCGGCTGCTGGCGCGGCGCCTCTTGGCTTCGCGCGCACAGCCGGATGTATGAACGCGTTGGCCCACCGCCTTCCCGAGCGAGGCTGCACCTACGTCCGTGGGGACCGCCTCTCTCTCGCGTTGTAATCAAGGTGAGCGTGACCAAGGACAGACGGGTGACAGACCGTCTCTTCGTGAGAACGTGGTCCGGGGGCGCGGCGCCGTGCTGTGGTCGCTTGGCTGCCGCAGGGTATGCGTGTGACACTGTGCTGTGGTATTCGTGGTCTTTGTGCCTGTAAGCGACCCGTCTCGCACGCATGGACACGAATGTACCGGGTGCGATCTCCCCTCGCGCCGGGAGGGTACTACGGATGCGTCGTTGGGGCTTCCTGGCAGTTGCGATGCCGCGAAATACAGGGTGATCCGAAATGTGAAGGACTGGCCATCGTGGCGGCTTTAGTGGTTAAAGGTCCCAAGTAAACCCATCCCCTTCCGCAGGGGGCCGGTTATATATGGAAGATTTCCCCTACGTGAAGAAAAGTGTAGCTTCGACCTTTTTGCTTCACAGTCAGTAATGGTGGTCTAGGCGCGGTAGGGTGAGTTATGTTACGTTTGGTTGTGTTATGTTTGGTTAGTTTAGGCTATGGCAGCTTTGACTTTTGTGCTGTACACTGTTATTGCTATGCATTGCCATTCTATGTTCCTCAGCGTTCAATGCTCCTATAATACGCCATGCTTGGCGGCCGGGTGGCCAGCAATAGGTGTCTCGGAACGTTAGGCTCGGATAGGGTACGTTTGGTTAGGCTAGGTTAGCTTTGATTATGTTTGAGTGACGTCGACTTTCTGCTATACCATGCCATTCTATGGATTTCTGCCCTCTACCATCCTCTATTATACTCTGCATGGCACTGTCGAGGCCAGCGGTTCTGGTCGTGTCACGTGAGGTTTAGTTAGTATACGTCTGGTTTGGTTAGGTTATATTGGATTAGGTTAGGATAGCTACGACGTATGAGCTCAAAATTGATATACCGTGGAGTTCTGTGCTCTGCTGACCTCTATCTTGTCCCGCTTGTCTCTGGTGAAGCCAGCATTAGTGGTCATGCCACAATATGCTTTCTTTTGCTGCGTTTGTTGGTGTTACGGTTGGTTAGGCTAGGATAGGATTGCTTCGAGTTTTGTGCTATGCACTGCTATTCGGCGGATTTCTGCGCTACTTGTTTCTCTGCTATACTCTACTAGACTCTGCGGAGACCAGTAGTAGCGGTCGTGGCACTGTAGGTTGTGCTAGGTTACGTTTGGTTCGTTAAGGTCAGACTGCGTTTGGTAACGGTGGCTTTTACTTTTGTGCTATA
>NW_016952498.1:0-2434 GCF_001483705.2 Eufriesea mexicana
TTAGACGAAAATGTCAATAAAATTGAATTTTCCAGCAAGATTCTATAGCTTTGCAATGCCTATGGCATGACAACAGAATCCTTCCACCTGATTTATGCAAGAAAGTTAGCTAACCACGATAATAGTCGAAACTGTCAATAATACTGAACTTTCCAGCAAGATTTTATAGCACTGCAATGCCTATAGCACGCCAAAGGAATCTTTCCTCCTTATTTATGCAAGAAAGTCGGCTCATCTCGATATTAGTCGAAAATGTCAATATAATTGACATTTTCCAGCCATATTCCGCAGCATTGCAATGGCTAGAGCAATACGAACGGACCATTCCTTCTTACCTATGCAAGGAAGTTAGCTCGCCACGAAATTAGTCGAAAATATCAATAAAATTGAATTTTCTAGGACGATTCTGTAGCATTGCAATGGTTATGGCTTGCCAATAGAATCTTTCCTCCTTATTTATGCAAAGAAGTTGGCTCACCACGATATTAGTCGAAAATGTCAATAAAATTGAAATATTGAGTCAGATTCTATAGCATTGCAATGGCTATAGCAAACCAATAGAATCTTTTCTCCTTATTTATGCAAAGAAGTTGGCTCACCACGATATTAGTCGAAAATGTCAATAAAATTGAACTTTACAGCCAGATTCTATTGCATTGCAATGGCTACAGCGCTCCAGAAGGATCTTTCCTCCTTACTAAGGGAAACAAGTTAGCTCACCGCGATATTATTAGAAAATGACAATAAAATTGAGTTTTCCAGCATGGTTCTATAGCATTGCAATGCCTATAGCAGGCTAATGGAATCTTTCCTCCTTGTTTATGCAAGAAAGACAGCTCACCACGATAATAGTCGAAAACGTCAATAAATTTGAATTTTCCAGCAAGATTCTATAGCTTTGCAATGCCTATGGCATGACAACAGATTCCTTCCTCCTGATTTATGCAAGAAAGTTAGCTCACCACGATATTAGTCGGAAATGTCAATAAAATTGAGCTTTCCAGCCAGACTCTATAGCATTGCAATGGTAATAGCTTGCCAATAAAATCTTTCATCCTTGTTTACCCAAGAAAGGTGGCACACTATGATATTAGTCGAAAATGTCAATAAAATTGAATTTTCCAGCCATATTCCGCAGCATTGCAATGGCTAGAGCACTACGAACGGATCGTTCCTTCTTACCTATGCAAGGAAGTTAGCTCACCACGAAATTAGTCGTAAATGTGAATAAAATTGATCTTTACAGCCAGATTCTATAGCATTGCAATGGCAATAGCACGACAATAGAATCTTTCATCCTTATCAATGCAAGAAAGTTAGCTCACCCCGATATAAGTCGAAAATGTCAAAAAAATTGAATTTTCCAGCCAGATTCTATAGCATTGCAATGGCAATAGCACGACAATAGAATCCTTCCTCCACATTTATGCAAGGAAGTTTGCTCACCACGATATTAGACGAAAATGTAAATAAAATTGAATTTTCCAGCTAGGTTCTATAGCATTCCAATGCCTATAGCATGACAAAAGAATCTTTCCTTCTTGTTTATGCAAGAAAGATAGCTCACCACCATATTAGTCAAAATGTCAATAAGATTGAACTTTACAGCCAGATTCTATAGCATTGCAATGGCAATAGCACGACAATAGAATCCTTCCTCCACATTTATGCAAGGAAGTTTGCTCACCACGATATTAGTCGAAACTGTCAGTAAAATTGAACTTTGCAGCCAGATTTCAGAGCATTGCTGTGCGTATAGCACGCCAAGAGTATCTTTCCTCCTTATTTATGCAAGGAAGTTGGCTCGCCACGACATGAGTCGAAAATGTCAATGAAATTTAATTTTCGAGCAAGATTCTATAGCATTCCAATGCCTGCAGCATACCAACAGAATCTTTCCTTTTGATTTTTGGAAGAAAGTCAGCTCACTACGATATTAGTCGAAAATGACAATAAAATTGAATTATCCAGCCAGATTCTGCAGCACTGCAATGGCTATAGCACTCCGAACGGATCTTTCCTCCTCACCTATGCAAGGAAGTTAGCTCACAACGGAATTAGTCGAAAATGTCAATAAAATTGAATTTTCCAGACAGATACTTCTGCATTGCGGTGGCTGTAGCATTCCAAAACGATTTTTCCTCCTTAGGTATGCAGGGAAGGTAGCTCACCACGGTATTAGTCGAAAATGTCAATAATGAACTTTCCAGGAGGATTGTATTGCATTGCAATGCCTACAGCACGCCAATAGAATGTTTCCTCCTTATTTATGCAAGAAAGTTAACTCACCACGATATTCGAGGAAAATGTTAATAAAATTGAATTTTCCGGCCAGATTCTACAGCAATGCAATGGCTACGGCACGCCAAATGGATCTTTCTTCCATGTTTATGCAAGAAAGTTAGCTCACCCCGATATAAGACGAATATGTCAA
>NW_016952499.1:0-1622 GCF_001483705.2 Eufriesea mexicana
GGCATACTCTTCCCCTGTAAGATGTTCAGCTTGGCTCTGGGGAGGCCAGCATTAGATGCCGCGTCGCGTTAGTTTGTGTTAGGCCACGTTTGCTTACCGTAAGTTCGACTGGGATAGGTCTGGATAACTTTTACTTTCATGGTAGAGACTGCGATTCGGTCGATTTCTGCGCTCTACTGTGCTCTACCATACCCTGCTCGGCTCCGGGAGCCCAGAAATATCGGTCGCTGAATGTTAGGTAGAGCTATGTTACGTTCTGGCACGTTACGGTTGGCTAGGTGAGGAGAATGTAGCTGACCTTTGTGCCATACACTGATATTCCGCGGATTTCTGCGATCTACTGCGATCTCATAGGTTCTCCTTGACCATGGGAAAGACTGCAATAGTGGCCTTGGCACGTTATGTTGAGTTAGGGTACGTTTGGTTTGGTTGCGTTAGGTCTGGTTACGTTAGGATATCCTTGACTTTTGTGCTTTACACTCCATGGCCGCGGATTTTTGTGCTCTACTGTGGTCCAGTCTTTTCCGCTTGACTCTGGGGATGTCAGCAATAGAGGTGTAGCGCGGTTAGGTGAAGGAAGGTCACGTTCGGTTATGTTACGTATGGTTATGTTAGGACAAGACAAGTTTGACTATTGTTCCAGAAACTGATATCCGGTGTATCTCTGCCCTCTACATTGCTCGATTATATTCTGCTCGACTCTGAGGTGGCCATCAATAGTAGTCGGGACACGATAGGTTGAGCGGGTTGTGAGTGCTTTGGCTAGCCTTTGTTAGGTTTGTCTATGATGGCTTCGACTCTTGTGCTATACACCGCTGTTCGGTGTGTTTCTGCGCTCTACTCTGCTGTAGAATGTTCTGCTTTGCTCTGGAGCGCCAGCAGTCGTGGCCTCGGCACGATAGGTTGAGTTATATTCCGTTTGGTTATGTTACGCTTGGTTACGTTAGAAAGTGGAAGCTTCCACTTTTATGCTGCACACTGCTATTCTGTGCATTTCTGAGGACTGCATTGCTCTAATATTTTCTTCTCGGCACTGGGGAGTCCAGCAATCGCAGTCTCGGCACGTTATGTTGAGTATTGCTGCGTTTGGTTAGGGTAACATGGGGCAGGCTAGGTTGGGATATCTGCGACTCTTGAGCTCCACACCGCCGGTTTATGGACTTCTGCGCGCTACTCTCCTCTAATAAGTCCGGCTTGACGTTCAGGACGCCAGCAGCAGTGTCCTAGGCACGTTAGTTTGGGCTATGTGACGTTTGGTTACGTTAGGTTAGGACAGGTTATGTCACGATAGACATGGCTTTTGTGCCTTACACTTCCATGCGGCGCATTTCTGCGCTCTACTGCGCTCTAGCTTATTCTGCTTGGCACTGGAGAGGTCACCAATAGTTGTCTGGGTACGTTAGGTTGAGCTATGTTACATATGGTTATGTTGCGTTTGGTTACGTTAGGATTGTGTAACCCAGAGTTTTGTGCTATAAACTGCTACTCGGTGGATTTCGGCGCTCTTCATTGCTCTGCTATACTCTGCTCAGCTCTGGGGAGCCCTGCAAGAGTGGTCTCGGCACGTTGGGTTAAGCAAGGTTACGTTCGTTAATATTACGTTTGGACAGGTTATGAGAGGT
>NW_016952500.1:0-1639 GCF_001483705.2 Eufriesea mexicana
ACCACTATATTAGCCGAAATGTCTATAAAATTGTATTTTCCAGTCAAATTCTATAGCATTTCACCGGCTATAGCATGTCAATAGTATCTTTCCCCCTTATTAACGGAAGAAAACGAGCTCACCACGATATAAGGTGAAATAGTCAATAAAATTGAATTTTCCAGTCAGATTCTATCGCATTGCAATGGCTATAGCATGCCAATGGAACCTTTCCTCCTTACTTATGGAAGATAATTAGCGAAACACGGTATTATTTGAAAATGTCAATAAAACTGAACTTTCCAGTCAAATTCTATAGCATTTGAACGGCTATAGCATGTCAATAGTATGATTCCTCCTTATTAACGCAAGAAAACTAGCTCACAACGATATAAGCCGAAAATGTCAATAAAATTAATTCTCCAGTTAGATTCAATAGCATTTCAATGGCTATAGCACGCCAATACAGTCTTTCCTCTTGATTGATGCAAGAAAATTAGCTCACCACGATATCAGTCGAAAATTTCAATAAAATGGAATTTTCCACTCAGATTCTCTAGAATTTCAATGGCTAAAGCATGCCAATACAGTCTCTCCTCCTTATTTATGAATGAAAATTAGCTCACCACTATATTAGTCGAACTGTCAATAAAATTGTGTTTTCCAGGCAAATTCTTTAGCATTGCAACGGCTATAGCAAGCCAATAGAATCTTCTCCCCCTATTCATGCAAAAAAATTAGCTCACCACGATATTAGTCGAAAATGTCAATAAAACTGAATTTTACATTCCGACTCAATCGCATTGTAATGGCTATAGCATGCCAATAGAATCATTTCTCCTTACTTATGCAAGATAATTAGCGCAACACGGTGTTAGTTGAAAATGACAATAAAATTGAATTTTCCAGTCAGATTCTCAAGCATTGCAATGGCTGTTGCATGCCAAAAGAATCTCTTCTCCTTATTTATTGAACAAAATTATCTCACCACTATTTTGGTCGAAAATGTTAATAAAATTGGATTTTCGGATCACATTCTACAGCATTGTAGTGGCTATAGCATGCCAATAGAATCTTTCCCCCGTATTCGTGCAAGCAAATTAGCTAACCACGTTACTACTCGTAAATGTAAATAAAACTGAATTTTCCAGTCAAATTGTATAGTATTTGAACGGCTATAACATGCCAATGGAACCTTTCCTCCTTATTTATGCAAGATAACTAGCGCACCACGATATTGGTTGAAGATGTCAATAAAACTGAATTTTCCTGTCAGATTCTGTATCATTGCAATGGCTATAGCATGCCGAAAGAATTTTTCCTCGTTATTTATTGAACAAAACTAGCTCACCACGATATCAGTCCAAAAAATCAATGAAACTGAATTCTCCAGTCAGATTCTATCGCATTGCAATGGCTATAGCATGCCAATAGGATATTTTCTCCTTATTTATACAAGAAAATTAGCTCACCACGATATTAGTCGAGAATGTCAATAAAATTGAATATTCCAGTCAAATCCTATTGCATTTGAACGGCTATAGCATGTCAATAGTTTCTTTCCTCCTTATTAACGAAAGAAAATTAGCTCACCACGATATAAGTCGAAATTGTCAATAAAATTGAATTTTCCACTCAGATTCTCTAGAATTTCAATGGC
>NW_016952501.1:0-532 GCF_001483705.2 Eufriesea mexicana
TCTGCTATTACGTGGATTTCTGCGACCCACAGTGCTCTAGTATATTCAGCTTGGCTCTGGGGATACCAGTAATAGTAGTCTCGGCATGTTATATTTTGTTAGGCAACGTTTGGTATGGTTACGTTAGCCTGGGATAGGTGTAGGGGAGACCAGTAATAGTGGTCTCGGCATGTTATATTTTGTTAGGCAACGTTTGGTATGGTTACGTTAGCCTGGGATAGGTGTGGATAGATATAACTTTCTAGGTACACGCTGATATTCGTCGGATTCCAATGCTCTAGTTTGCTCTACTGTAATCTGTTCGACACTGGGGAGGCCTGTAATCGTTGTCGTGGCGCTTTATGTTCAGCTAGGTTGCGTTAGGGTATGTTACCTTTGGGTATGTTGGGATAGGGTAACTTCGGTTACTGTGCTATGCACTGCGATTCTATGGACTTCTGCGCTCTACCTGCCTGTAATACGTTTTTCTAAGCTCTGGGGAGGGCAGCAAATGTGGTCGCGGCACGTCAGGATTATCTGGGATACGTTTGTT
>NW_016952502.1:0-585 GCF_001483705.2 Eufriesea mexicana
GCGGAACGTTAGTGTGCGTTATGTTACGCTTGGTTATGTTAGGTTCGATTAAGTTTGGTATTGTTTAGACTTTTGTGTTGTGCACTGCCTTTCGGAAGATATATGCGCCCTGCGTTGCCCTACTAGCATCCGCTTGTCTCTGGGGAGTCAGCAATAGTGACCTATGAGCGTTATGTTAAGTTACGTTGCATCCGGTTGGGTTAAGTCAAGTTAGGTTTGGTCAGGATATCATTGTCCTTTGTGATATACACAGCAAGGCTGTGGATTTCAGCGCTTTATTCTGCTCTAGTTTATTCCACATGGCTCCGCGGGGCCATCAATAGTGCTCTGGGCACTTTAGGTTCAGTTAGGTTTCGTTTGGTTATGTTAGGTTAGTCCAAGATAGGTTACAGGTTAGAATATTTTTGACCTTTCTGCTGTTCATTGCCATTCTATGGACTTCTGCAATCTACACTCCCGTAATATGTTCTGCTAGGCTATGGGGAGTCCAGCAATAGTGGCCGCGGCGCGCTGTGTCGATAGAGGCTTCGTTTGGCTCGGTTATATTTGTCTGGGTTAAGTGCGAGAGGCTTTGGCTTTTCTGTT
>NW_016952503.1:0-554 GCF_001483705.2 Eufriesea mexicana
CTCGAGCTATATCGGATGTGTCTTTTTCCATTCTATAGTTGCTACAGGATCCATGTTATCACTTAGGAGATCAACATAACGGTTACTGTTATTCGTCGATAGACGTATTAAGAACCGTACTGTCAATTGTAAATATCCCTAGCCATAACCATGCTATGCATCCACTATCCTAAACATGCTTCGCAATTTATACATCACTGGACACATTAATAGAAGGAATACAGTAATTTATCGGTGGATGTACAGACTACTATACTGGGATTCGTAAATATCATATGACACAACTGATGTAAACATAGATTATTCAAGAAATAAAGTGGAATTTAAATATTCAGTGAACAGATTAGTCCAACGGCTGCAGTAATGTGATTACGGCAACGGCAGTACTTATTGCAATGTTGTCAATTGTTAATTTCTCGATAGGTAAATGATCTGTCTTTTGTCATTCCTGCATTACTATAGGATATAAATCATGAATGAACAGATCAATATAACCGCTGCAGTCCTCGTTGATAAATCTACTAAGGGCGGTACTCTCAATTGTAAATATCTCT
>NW_016952504.1:0-670 GCF_001483705.2 Eufriesea mexicana
GATCCTGTAGCAATGCTATGGCTATAGCACGAAAATGGAATCTTTCCTCCTTATTTATGCAAGCGAGTTAGCTCACAACGATATTAGTCGAAAATGTCAATAAAACTGGATTTTCCAGGCAGATTCTATAGCATTGCAATGGTCATAGCACGCCAATAGTGTCCCTCCTCTTTATCTAAGCAAGAAAGCTTGCTCATCACGATATTAGTCGAAAATGTCACTAAAATTGAATTTTCGAGCCAGATTCTGTAGCATTGCAATGGCTATAGTAGGCCAATGGAATTCTTCCCCCTTTCGTATACAAGGGAGTTAGCTCACCACGATATTAGTAACGATATTAGTCGAAAATGTCAATAAAATGAATTTTCCAGGCAGATTCAATAGCATTGCAATGGCTATAGCACGCCAAAAGAATTTTTCCTCCATACTTATGCAAGAAGATTAGCTCACAACTATATTATTCGAAAATGTAAATAAAATTGCATTTTCCAGCCAGATTCTATAGCATTCCAATGGCAATAGTAGGCGAATAGAATTTTTCCTCCTTACGTATACAATGGAGTTAGCTCACCACGATATTTGTCGAAAATGTCAATAAAATTGAATACTCCTGCCTGATTCTCTAGCATTGCAATGGCTATAGCACGCCAATAGAATCTTTCCTCCTAAA
>NW_016952505.1:0-850 GCF_001483705.2 Eufriesea mexicana
AACTAAACTTAACGAGCAGAGACCAAAATTTCTCGCCTCCCCAGAGCCAAACAAAATTCACTAGAGCACTACGGGTGGCAGAAATCCATCGAATAGCAATGTACAGCACGAAAGCCAAAGCTATCCTGTACTAACATAACCAACCCAATTCTTCCTAACGTGCCGAGACTACAATTGCTGACCTCCATGGAGACAAGCAGAAGACATCAGTGCGCAGTAGATCGCCGAAATCGATCGAATATCAGAGTATTTCACATAAGTCAAAGCTATCTTATACCAACCTAGCGAATCGTAGCATAGCCGAACCTAACCCAATTATACCTACGTGCTGCGACCACTATTGCTGCCCTCTCGGCGCCGAGCAGAGCAGAGTACGGGAAAGCAGGGCTCAGAAATTCATAGGATCGCATTGTATAGCAGAAGTGTCAAGGCATCCCGAACCTAACCCAAACAATCGTAACATAACCAAACGTAGTCTAACTTAACATAACGTGCCGTGATCACTATTGCTGGCCTCGCCAGGCCCAACCAGAGTATATTAGAGCACAGTGGAGCACAGAAATCCGAAGAATAATAGTGTATAGTACGAAAGCCGAAGCTATCCTAACCGAATCTAACTCAAACATACGCGCCGAGGCTACTATTGCTCGCCTCCACAGAGCCACGCAGATTATACTAGGGTACAGTAGTGCGCAGAAATCCTCCGCATTGCAGTGTATGGCACAAAAGTCGAAGCAATCCTATCCTAACGGAACCGATCGTAACACAGGCAAACGTAACCTAACTATATCTATCTTGACGCGATCACCATTCCTGGGCTCCCCGAATCCGAACAGATCGTGGTGGAGTA
>NW_016952506.1:0-526 GCF_001483705.2 Eufriesea mexicana
GCTAATATCGTGGTGAGTAAACTTTCTCGCATAAATAAGGAGGAAAGATTCTATTGGCGTGCTGTAGGCCTTGCAACGCTATAGAATCTTGCTGGAAAGTTCAATATTTTTGACATTTTCGGCTATTATCGTGGTAAGCTACCTTTCTTGTCGAAATAAGCAGGGTAGATAGTATTGGCGTGATGTAGACATTGCAATGGTATAGATTGTGGTTGGACAATTCAATTTTATCAATTTTCTTGGCATTTTTGGCTAATATGGTGGTGAGATAACTTTCTCGCATATATAAGTAGGATAGATACTATTGGCGTGCTATAGGCATTGCAATTCAATAGAATCATCCTGGAAAATTAAATTTTATTTATATTTTCGACTAATTTCGTGGTGAGATAACTTCCTTGCATAGGTACGGGGGAAAGATGTGTTCGGAGCGCTATAGTGATTGCAGTGCAGTAGAATCTGGCTGGAAAATTCAATTTTATTGACATTTTCGACTAATTGCGTGTTGAGCTAACTTCCTTGCATA
>NW_016952507.1:0-543 GCF_001483705.2 Eufriesea mexicana
TAAATCAGGAAAGTCAAAACACCCTATGCCTAACCCAGACCAACGGATCATAGCCGACCATAGACTAACTCAAACTAACGGGCCGATACCGCTATTGCTGCCCTCCCCAGAGCCAAGCAGGACATACTACAGCACAGCAGAGCGCAGAAATACACCGAATAGCAGTGTGCAGCACAAGAGTTAAAGCTATTCTGACCAAACTTAGCCGAGCACAACACAACCGAGCATAAACTGACTCAACATAACGTGCGGAGGCCGCTATTGCTGGCCTTCCCGGAGACAAGCTGAAGATATTAGAGCTCAGTAGGGCGCAGATATCCACCTAACATCAGACTATAGCACTAAGGTTGAAGCTACGCTCTCCTAACATATACAGCCGTAACATAACGGAATGTAACTTAGCCCAACCTAACATGCCGCGATCACTATTAATGGCACCCTCAGAGTCAATCCGAAAGTTAGTGGAGAGTAGAACACAGTGAATACATAGTGTCGCAGTGTATATCGGAAAGGTCAAAGCTACCTAAACATAAACCAAACCAA
>NW_016952508.1:0-360 GCF_001483705.2 Eufriesea mexicana
AATTTCGACTAAAAGCGTTGTGTGGTAACTTTCTTGTATAAATAAGTAGGAAAGATACTATTGTCGTGCTATAGCCTTTAAAATGCTTTTGAATCTGCCTCGAAAATGCATCTTTATTGACATTTTCGACCAATGTCGTGGTGACGTAGCTTTCGTGCATAAATAAGGAGGTAAGATTCTATTGGCCAGTTATAGCCATTGCAATTGTACAGTATCTGCATGGAAAATTCAATTTTATTGTCATTTTCGACTAATATCGTGGTGAGCTGACATACATGCATAAATAAGGAGGAAAGATTCCACTGGCACGCCGTAGCCATAGCAGTGCTATAGAATCTGGCTCGAAAAATCAATTTTATT
>NW_016952509.1:0-244 GCF_001483705.2 Eufriesea mexicana
ATAACAGGTTATATATTTCGAATAGACCTATTCTCTGGCAAGTAGATGGCTGTTCTTGCCAATCGTTGAAGGCGTTATGCGATCTATACGCCTAGCTATAATAGATTATAGATTTTAAATAGACTTATTCCCAGGCAAGTAGATGTCTGTACTTGCCACTGGTTGCAGACGAGAGGCGACGTATTAACCAAGCTATAACAGATTATAGATTTAGAATAGACCTACTCTCTGGCAAGTAGATGGC
>NW_016952510.1:0-568 GCF_001483705.2 Eufriesea mexicana
GACTAAGCTACCCGAGACTAACCCAAACCGACAGGGCCTTCGCAAGCATAGCCTAACACGGCTCAACCTGCCGCGAACAATCTTGCAGGCACACCCGTGGCCGAGCAGAATATACTAGAGCACAGTAGAGCGCTGAAGGGCACCAAATAGCAATTTGTAGCACAAAAGTGGAAGATGTCCTAACCTAACGTGGCCAAACCTGATGTAACCTAGCGTAGAATAACTAAACCTAACGAGCCGAGACATCTATTGCAGGCCTATCTGGAGCCAAGCAGTACAAATTAGAGCACAGTAGATCGCTGAAATCAACCCAATAGCAATATATAGCACAAAAGTCGAAGCTATCCCAACCAAACCTAGCCAATCATAGCCTACACAAACTAAACGTAACTCAACATTACCAGCCGCGACCACTTTTCCTGGCGTGACCAGACACAAACAGAGTGTGACAGCACTCTGTTGAGCGCAGAGCTCCATTTAATGTCAATGTGTAGCACAACAGTCGAAGCTATCGTCTCCAAACCAGACCAAGCTTAATATAACCGAACGCAACGAAGCACCACCTTGT
>NW_016952511.1:0-1416 GCF_001483705.2 Eufriesea mexicana
ATGTACGGATGTATATATGTAAGGATGTATGGATGTATGGATGTATGTATGGATGGACGTATGCATGTATGTATGGGTGGATGGATGTATGGATGGATGGATTTATGGATGTGTGGATGTATGGATGTATGGATGGATGAATGATATGTGTGGATGTATGTATGTATGGATGTATGGATGTATGGATGTATGGATGCATGGATGTGTTGGTGTACGTATGTATGGATGTACGAATGTTTGGATGTACGGGTGAATGGATGTACGGATGTATATATGTATGTATGTATGGATGTATGGATGCATGGGTGTATGGATGGATGGATGAATGGATGGAAGTTTGTGTTGTTGGCAGGATATATGAATGGAAGCAAGTATTGGAGTACAGACGTATGGATGCATGAATGTATGCTTGTATGGACGTATATATGGATGTTTGTATGGATGTATGTACGGATGTATGGATGGATGAGTGGAAAGTTGTGCGTATGAATGTACGTGTGCACGAATGTACTTGTGTGTGTATGGTTATATGAAATGATGTATGTATGGAAGTATGGATAGGAGGATGGATGGATTGTTTTACGGATGTATGGATCGATGTACGTATGGATGGGTGGATGTACGGGTGGATGGATGTATGGATGTATGAATGTATGGATGATACGTATGTATGCATGTATGGATGTATATATGTATGGATGTATGGATGGGTGGATGAATGAATGGACCGATGTATGTGTGGATCGATGTATGGATGTATATATGGATGGATGTATGGATGTGTGTATGGTTCGATGGACGGATGGATGGGCGTATGTATGGATGCATGTATGGATGGATGTACGGATGTATGTACGGATGTCTGTTTGTATATATCTATGGATGTATGTATGGATGTGTGTATGGACGTATGTATGGACGAATGTATCTGTGTATGTATGGATATATGTGTTTACGTGTTTGTGGATGTATGGATGGGAGGATGGATGTACTGTTGTATGGATGTACGGATCGGTGAATGTATGAATGGGTGGATGTATGGATGGGTGGATGTATGGGTGGATGGACGGATGGGTGCATGTATGTATGGATTTACGAATGTATGGAAGATACGGATGTATATATTTATGGATGTATGGATGGATGGATGAATGAATGGATGGATGTATGTATGTATGTACGGATGGATGGATGTATGGGAGGACGTATGTATGCATGGATTCATTTATGGATGGATGGATGGATGGATGTATGCATGTATGGATATATGTATGCATGAATGATGGATGTAAGTATGTATGGATGCATGCATGTATGGAAGCATGGATGTATGGATGTATGGACGTATGGAATTGCGATTGTACGGATGTACGGATGTATGGATGCATGAATGGATAAATGGATGTATTGATGTAT
>NW_016952512.1:0-580 GCF_001483705.2 Eufriesea mexicana
ACTGCTTTTTCATGGATTCCTCCACTATAGTGGGCTCTAATATGGTCTGGTGGCTCTGGGAAGGCGAGAAATATTGGTATCTGCACGTTATTTTGGATTAGGCCACGTTTGGTTAGGTTAAGTTAGGTCAGGTTAGGTTAGGATATCTTAGGCTTCCGTGCATTACACTGCAATGCGGGGGACTTCTGCGCTCTACTGTGCTCTGGTGTGATAGGCTTGGCTCTGGGGAGGTCAGGAATAGTTGCTCAGGCACGTCATGCTCAGTTAGCTCACGATTGGTTATGCTGTGTTTGTACAGGTTAGGCTAGGACAGCTTTGACTCTTGTGCTGTACACTGCTATTCGCGGATTTCGCCCTCTACATTGCTCTAACATGATCTGCTTGATTCGATGCATGTCAGCACCGGTAGTCTCGGGACGTTATTTTGAGTTATGCTACGTTGGGTTGTGTTTCGTTTGGTCAGGTTGGGGCAGGATAGGTTCGACTTTTGCGTTGTACTCCGCTCTTCGGAGGATTTCTGCGCTCTACATTGCTCTAATATGCTTCACATGGATGTGGGTGTGCTTGCAATAGTAGTCGC
>NW_016952513.1:0-868 GCF_001483705.2 Eufriesea mexicana
AGCCTTGCAGACATTATTAGCAGATGGTAGATCGCAGAAATAAATAGAATTGCAGTGTATATCGGAAAAGTCTTAGCTACTCGTGCCTATCCCAAACCAAAGGAACATAGCCAAGCATAGCCTAACCCAACATAGCGTGACACGATCACTATTTCTGGGCTACCCACGGCCAAGCAGAATGTAGTAGAGCACAGTAGAGCGTAGAAACCCACCGAAAAAAAAATCAGTGTGTGCCACGAAAGTCATATCTATCCAGACCTAACCCAAACCAACGTAACGTACCCAAATATAGCCAAACTCAAAATAACGGCCCGAGACCGCTATTACTGGCCTCCCCAGCATCGAGGAGAGTATAGTATAGCAACTTGGGGCGTAGGTATCTACCGAATGTCCGTGTACACACAAAAACGAAGGCTATCTTATTCTAACCTCTCTAAGGGTAATAGAACCAACCGCACCCTAACTAAACCTACATAGCCGAGTCCACCATTGCTGGCATCCCCATCGCCAAGCAGGAGATATTAGAGGAGCGTAAAGCGCTGAAGTCTATAGAATGGCAATGTTATGTAGAAAAGTCAAAGCTATCCGAATCTAACCCAGACTAGCCTAACCTAACCAAGCGTAACCTAACTGAACCTCACTTCCCGAGGCTATTATTGACAGCGTCGCTAGAGCCATGCAGAATATGCTAGAAACAGCAGAGCGCTCTAATCCACCGAAATGCAGTGGACAGCACCAGAGTCGAAGACATACTAACCCAACATGTCCTAACCTAACCCAATCGAACGTAGCCTAACTAAACAGGACGTGCCGCAACCACTGTTGCTGGCCTCGCGGGGGTCGAGCAAAGTATAGTAGATCAGCGTAG
>NW_016952514.1:0-958 GCF_001483705.2 Eufriesea mexicana
TCACAGAGCCAAACACAGCATACCAGAGCATAGTAGAGCGCAGAAATCTACCACGCAGCGGTTTGCAGGGCAAAAGGTAAAGCTACCCGAACCAAACTTGTCCTAACCCCACAAAACCGAACGCAACCTGGTTCAACATAACGGGCCGCTAAGAGTATTGCTGGCCTTCCCAGAGCGAAGCTGAAAATATAGGAGTACTGTAGGGCGCAGAAATCCACGTAACAAAAGAGTACAGCGCTAAAGTCAAAGATATCCTCTCTCAATCTAGCCGACCGCAGGAAGACCAAACGTAATTTAACTCAAGATAACGTGTCGCGACCACTGTTGCTGGCCTCCCCAGAACCATGTAGAACGTATCAGTGGAGCGTAGACCGCAGGAATCCATGTAATCGCAGTGTTTATCAGAAAAGTCAAAGCTCACCTAGCTTAACCCAGACCAACGAAACATAGCCGAATACGGTCTAACTCATACTTACCTGCCGAGAGAGCTATTGCTGTCCACCCAAGAGCCAAGCAGGACATACTACTGCACAATGGAGCTCAGAAATCCACCGAAGAGCAGCTTCCAGCACAAAAGATAAAGGTACCCTCTCCATCCGTAGCCAGACCCAACTTAAACGAACGTAACGCGACAGAACATAGAGTGCCGATACAACTATTACTGGCATTCCCAGAGCCCAGCGAAATATATTAGTGCACTGTTGGGTGCAGGGATCCGCCCAATAGCAGGCTATAACACTAAAGTCAAACTCCTAACCTAACCGTCCCTAACATAACCAAACGTATCCTATCTAAACCTTACGTGCCGCGACCACTACTTCTGGCGTCCCCAGAGTCAAGCAGTACACGCTAGTGGAGAGTAGAACGCAGATATCCATAGTATCGCAGTGTTCATCAAAAAAGTCGAGGCTTCACACGCCTAACCCAAACATACAGAACATATGCAAACGTAGGATAA
>NW_016952515.1:0-2911 GCF_001483705.2 Eufriesea mexicana
TGTTTGGTTAAGGTAGCCTTGACTTTTGTGCTCCAGGCTGCTATTCGGCCGATACCTGTGCACTGCATTGCTCTAATAGCGTTTGCTTGAATCGATTAGGCCAGCAATAGCGGTCGTGGCACATTTGGTTGCGATATGTCTCGTTCGGTTTGGTTAGTTTCGGTAAGGTTTGGTCAGAATGGCTTTGATTTTTGTGCTATATACTTCTATTGTGTCTATATCTGCGATCTGCATTGCTATACGAGCATCTGCTTGCCCCTGGAGAAGCCAGCAATGGTAGTCGTGGAACGATTGTTTGAGTAACGTTTCCTTTGTTTAGGTTAGGTTACGTTGAGCTTAGTCAGTGTCTCTTTGTCCTTTGCTCTGTACGCTGCCATACGGTGTACGTCTGCGCTCTACATTGCTCCAGTATGATCTGCTAAACACTCAGGAGTCCAGAAATAGCGGTCGCCCCACGTTAGGTGGCGTCATATTCCGTTCGGTTAGGTTAGGGTACGTTGCGTTAGGTTAGGATAGCTTTGACTCTTGTGCTACACACTCATATTATAAGAACTTCTGCCCTCTACTATGCGCTATCGCACTCCGCTTGTCTCTGTGGACGACAAGAATAGTGCTCTCGGAACGTTAGTTTGAGTTATGTTACCTTTGGTTCGGCTAGGTTTGGTTTTGCTTGGATAGGATAGCTTTGTCTTTTGCGCTTTACACCGCTTTTCGGACGATTGCAGCACTCTGCATTGGTTTGCTGTACTCTGCTTAGCACTCGCGAGGCCAGTAATAGCGATGATGTCCCGTTATTTTCTGTTAGGCTACGATTGGTTGCGTTATGTTAGCTTGGGTTAGGTTTGGGTAGATTTGACTATCGCGGTTAGCACTGCAACTTGGTGGATTTCTACGCGCTACTGCGCTCTAGTGTGTTCTGCGCGCCTCTGCGGAAGCCAGCAATAGCGGTGGCGGCACGATAGGATTAGTTATTCTACGCTCGTTTAGGATAGGTTAGGCCTGGGTAGGTCAAAGTATCTCTGACTTTTGTGCTATACATTGCTATCTAGTGGCCTTCTGCGCTCTATCCTGCTGTATTATACACTGCTAGATTCTGGGGAGGCCAGAAATAGTGTTCTCGTTACGTTAGTTTGAGTTAGGTTAAGTTGGGTTAGGTTACGTTTGTTCGTGTTATGTTTGGATAACACCGACATTTGTGCCGCACACTGCTTTGCGGTGGATTGCTGCACTTTACTGTGTTCTAATGTGCTCTGCTTGGCGCTGGGGATGCCAGCAGCAGTGTTCTCGGCACGTCATTTGGGTTAGGCTTCGTTCGGCTCGTTCAGGTTTTGTCATGTTAGGTTGGGATATCCTTGAGTTTTGTGCTATACGCTGCTATTTCCAGGCTCTGTGCGCTCTCCTGTGTTCCGCTATACTCTGCTTGACTCCAGGGGGGCCAACAATAGTGGTCGCTGCACGTTGGGTTGGGTTATGCTTCGTTCGGTTATATTACCTTTTGTCAGGTTGGGAGAAGATAGATTTGACTTTTGTACTATGCACTGATATTCGGTCGTCTTCTGCGCTCCACTGTGATGTGATATGTACTGGGTGGCCCTGAGGCACCCATTAATAGCGGTCGCGGCTCTTTATGATCAGTTAGGCTTCCTTCCGTTAGGTTGTATTTGCTGTGGCTAGATTTGGATAGCATTAACTTTTCCATTATGCACAGCGATTCTTTGCATTTCTGCACTCTGCACTCCTCTAATATGTTCTGCTTGGATCTGTGCAGGACAGGAATAGCGGTCGCGTCCCGTCAGGTTGAGTTGGATTACGTTCGGTTACGTTACGTTTGGTTTGGTTAGGCGTCGTTAGCTATGACTTTTGCGCTATACACTGCTATTCGGCGGATACATGCAATCTACTGTGCTCTAATAGGTACAGCTTGGCTCTTGGAGAGCCAGAAACGGTGGCGTCGGCACGCTATGTTGAGTTAGTCTACGTTTCAATATGTTAGATTGGGAAAGGTTAAGTAAGGTTATCTTTGACTTTTACGATTTGCACAACAATGTGGCGGAATTCTGCGCATTACTGTGTTCTAGTATACTCAGGTTGGCTCCGTGGGGGTCAGCAAGAGCGGCCTCAGCACGTTAGGCCGGGATATGTTAGGATTGGATATGTTATGCTTGGTCACGTTGGGCTAGGATAGCTATGCCTTTTGTGCTATACACTACAATTTGGTAGATCCCTGCGCTCCAATGTGATCTGATATGTTCGGCTTGGATCTGGGATAAGCTACGATAGTGGTCTCCACAACTTATGCTGAGTTAGGCTACGTTTGGGTGGCTTAGGTACGGTGGGGTTAGGCTAGGTAATCTTGACTTTTGTGCTTTACACTGCTACGCCGTGGATTTCAGTGATCTACTGTGCTCTAGTATATTCACCTTGGCTCTCGGGAGGCCAGAAGTATTGGTGTAGGGCGGTGAGGCGGAGTTAGGTTACGTTTCGTTATGTTAAGATTGGTTAGGTTAGCAGAGTATAGCTTTCATTTTTCTTGCTATACGCTACTATTTGGCGGATTTCTGCACCCTACTGTGCACTAAAATGTGCAGCATGGCTCACGGAGGGCCAGCAATTGTTGTATCGGCACGTGAAGTTGTGCTAGTCTACGTTTGGTTGGGCCAGGTTGGGTCAGGTAAGGTTAGAGTATCTATGATATTTGGTGTATTCTATGCTATTTGGTGGCTTCCTGCGCTCCACTCTTCTCTAGTGTGTCTTGCTTGCCTCTGTGGATTCCAGTAATAGTGTTCTCGGCACGTTAGGTAAAGTTAGGTTACGATCGGTTTTACTAAGCTTTGATATGTTAGGATGGGGTAGCTTCGTCTTCACCGATATACACAGATATCCGCTGGATTTCGACTCTCTACATTCCTCT
>NW_016952516.1:0-1337 GCF_001483705.2 Eufriesea mexicana
TCGTAGTGAGCTATATTCCTTGAATAAGTATGGAGGAATGATTCTATTGGCGTGCTACAGCCATTGCTATTATATAGTATCTGGATGGAAAAATCAATTCCATTGTCAATTGCGGTAAATATTGTGGTGAGCTAACTTTCTTGCATAAATATGGAGGAAGGATTCTACTGGCCAGCAAGAGCCATTGCAATTCTACAGATATGGAAAATTGAATTGTTTTGACATTTTCGACTAATATCGAGGTGAGCATACTTTCTTGCACAAAGAAGTAGGAAGATTTCTGTTGGCGTGCTATAGCCATTGCAGTGGTATAGAATCTGGATGGAAAATTGAATTTTTTTGACATTTTCGACTAATATCGAGGTGAGCATACTTTCTTGCACAAAGAAGTAGGATGATTTCTGTTGGCGTGCTATAGCCATTGCTATGCTTTAGAATCTGCCTCGAGAATTCAGTTTTATTGACGTCTTCAACTAATATCGTGGTGAGGTAACTTACTTGCATAAATAAGGAGCAAAGATTCTATTGGCGCGCAATTGCCATTGCAATGCGATAGATTATTGCTGGGAAATTCAATTTTATTGACATTTTCGCATAATATCGTGTTGACCGACCTTTCTTGCATAAATATGGAGGAAAGATTCTATTGGCTTGCTATGGCCACTGCAATGGTATAGGATCTGGCTCGAAAACTCAATTTCATTGACATTTTCGACTAATGTCGTGGTGAGCTATCTTTCTTTTATAAACAACGAGGAAATATACTATTGGCGTGCTATGGCCTTTCCAATCCTACAGAAACTGGCTGGAAAATTAAATTTTATTGACATTTTACACTAATAGCCTGGTGAGCTACCTTTCTTGCATAAATAAGGAGGAAATATTCTATTGGCGTGCTATAGCCATTGCACTGCTATAGGATCTGGCTGGAAAATTCAATTCCATTGACATTTGCGGATAATATTGTGGTGAGGTTAATTTCTTGCATAAATAAGGAGGAAGGATACTATTGGCGTGCAGTAGCCATTGCAATCTCATAGAATCTGTCTCGAAAATTCAATTTTATTGGCATTTTCCACTAATATCATTGTGAGCCGGCTTTCATGCATAAATATGTAGGAAAGATTTAATTGGCGTGCTATGGCCTTTGCAATGGTATAGAATTTGCCTCGAAAATTCAATTTTATTGATACTTTCGACTAATACCGTGGTGAGGTAACTTTCTTGCATTAATATGGAGGAAAGGTCCTATTGGCGTGCTATGGCCATTGCAATGCTATAGCATCTGGCTCGAAAATTCAATTTCATTGACAGTATCGACTAATACCTTGGTGAGC
>NW_016952517.1:0-1612 GCF_001483705.2 Eufriesea mexicana
AGCCCCTGCGGGGGGCGGTCCAGGACAGGGAGTTGAAGGCGTTCACAATATCAACGCTTACCGCCAGTAGCGACCCACCGCGTTGAACGACAGCCTCCGACAGAGTGCGAACGCGCTTAATCGCGTCGTTCGTCGACCGACCCTGCCAGAATCCGAACTGACTGCCGCTCAGAGTGGGACCTACCTCCACCAGATGCTCTCTAAGGCGGGTCGCTAGAACGCGCTTGAACAGCTTACCCGCCTCGTCGAGCAGGCAAATCGGCCGGTATGGCTTCGGAGAGTCCGGGGGCCTCCCTGTTGTGGGGATAAGCACAACCCTTGCTCTCTTCCAACACGCGGGGAAGCGACCGATCCTGAGGCAGCTGTCAAAGTGCTGCCTCGGCCTGTCACCCAACGCGTCCAGGGCCAGTGTCCATGTTCAGCCCGGGATGCCGTCCGATCCGGGGGCGGTGCTTCTGGCGTCCATCTTCTGGACCGCACGGTCCAACTCCTCGCGCGAGCCCCGCAGTTCGTCAGACCACTCGAACAGGTCCGATCGCGTTGCGTTGCGACGAACCCCCTCCTTCGCCACCACCAGGAATAGGGTATCGATCGCCCGACGCAAGAGCTCGGGATCTATACGCTCGGTCACCGGGGGTTCCCGGGCCCTCAATTTGCCAAAAACTAGTTTATAGCGGCGCCCCCAAGGATTGCCTTCGAGCGCGGCGAGTAGCTCGTCCCACTGCCTAGCTTTGGCCCTTCTGATCTCCCTCCGGAGATCCCCGACCTGGACATGGTAGTCGCGGTATAAACGTGAGATGTCCTCGGCGGACACCCCGCGTCGTCGCCGTAGCGTCCGGGTGTACCGTCACCGGGTGAGTACCCACAGCTCGCGCAGTTGCTCAATCTCGCCCGACCACCAATACAGCGACTCCCTCGGCAGTGGCATCCTAACCCGCGGCATTGCGACATCGCACGCGCGCGTCATCGCTCTTGGCAGCCGCTCCGCCCCACCCACCACGTCGAGAGTTTCGCGTTCCGGGTCCCTCAGCGACCAAGCCCCGACCTGGACCGCCGCGAAAAAAAGATCCCTGTCGAGGCGCCCGAGCGCCCATCTCAGCGTGGTGAAGCTCTTCCCTCCGTGGCGGGGCGCACGGCTGCAGCGAGGTGTGACGGATAACATCATAGTGATGTAGAAGTGGTCGCTAAGCGTTTCCACCTCCTCCGCTGCCCTTCAGCCAGTGACCGCTGCACGGCGGTCGACGTCGCGAATGAACAGGTCCACGATGGACGTGCCGTTCCACCTCACGCACGAGCTTGCAGAGCCCCGGTTGAGCAACCGGAGCTCCGTCCCGCGGCCCAATCGAGCAGGGCTTCGCCCCTCACGTCTGTTCGCGGGGAAACCAATGCTTTGGAGTGGGCGTCGAAGTCCCCCAGCACCAGAACCGGACGAATCAGGAAACCTCCGACCTCGTCCAGATACCTCTCGTACGACGAGAGGCCGCAGTTGGGCGAGACGCACCCCACCACGACTACGTCGTTCCAGGAGACCGCCACGCCCCTATCCCCGCCCCTCCTGCTGTGAAGCAGTGTGGGCGTGGATGTTCGCGGCAGTCCCCTAGCGATAATCACC
>NW_016952518.1:0-364 GCF_001483705.2 Eufriesea mexicana
TCCATCCATACATACATCCAACCATCCATACATCAATACATTCATACATCCATATATTCACCCTTCCATACATCCATAAGTCCATCCATCCATACCTCCGTCCATCCATACATCCATCAAACCATGCATCCGTACATATATTCAACCATCCATTCATACATCCATACACCCATCCATACATACATCCATGCATCCATTCGTCAAAACATCCATACATCCGTTCATCCATACATCCATCCGCCCGTCCACCCATCCATCCATGCATCCATAGAGACATCAATACATACATCCTTACATACACCAATACATTCATCCATACATACATAAAGAAGATACATACTTACATACATCCATACATACATCC
>NW_016952518.1:649-1797 GCF_001483705.2 Eufriesea mexicana
TACATCCATGAGTACGTAAATGAATACATCCATACTTTCATCCATGCAAGCACCCATACATACAACCACTCTTCCGTCCATTCACCGATCCATTCATCCACCCACACATCCATACATACATCCATACATACGTCCATACATCCATCCATCCATACATCCATCCATACATACATCCAACCATCCATACATCAATACATTCATACATCCATATATTCACCCATCCATACATCCATAAGTCCATCCATCCATACCTCCGTCCATCCATACATCCATCAAACCATACATCCGTACATATATTCATCCATCCATTCATACATCCATACACCCATCCATACATACATCCATGCATCCATTCGTCAAAACATCCATACATCCGTTCATCCATACATCCATCCGCCCGTCCACCCATCCATCCATGCATCCATAGAGACATCAATACATACATCCTTACATACACCAATACATTCATCCATACATACATAAAGAAGATACATACTTACATACATCCATACATACATCCGTGCATACATCCATTCAAACATCCATACACACATCCATCCATGCATCCAACCATACATCCATCCACTCATACATCCATCCACTCATACATCCATACAGATACACATCCATACATCTATACATCCGTGAATCCATACATTCGTACATCCACACATTCGTACATCCATACATACATACATCCATAAATCCATACGTACATACATCCATCCATCCATCCATACATCCAATCATCCGTACATCCATACATTCGTACATGCATACTTCCATACATCCATACATCCAACCATGCATATATCCACACATTATTACATCCATCCATTCATACATACGTACATCCATACATGCATACATGCATACATCCATACATCCATCCATACATCCATCCATCCATCCATACATCCATACAACCATACATACATCCATTCATACATCTATACACACATCCGTACATACATCCATCCATACGCCCATCCATAAATCCTTTCATCTACACATCCATACATCCATACATCCATACTTCCATCCATCCATACATCCATCCATCCAAACCTGAATCCATCCAAACATCCGCTCATCCATACATCCACCCATCCATCCATGCATCCATAGAGACATCATTGCTTACATCC
>NW_016952519.1:0-506 GCF_001483705.2 Eufriesea mexicana
ACATTCATACATCCATACATCCATAAATCCATCCATCCATACATCCATCCACCCATACATCCAACCATCCATACATAAATCGATCCATACATCCATCCATCCATACATCCATCCACCCATCCATCCATCCATACATGCATCCATACAGACACCAATACATACATCCAAACATACACCAATACATTCATCCATACATACATCCATACATCCATCAATCCATCCATCCATACATCCATCCACCCATCCATCCATCCATACATCCATACATCCATAAATCCATCCATCCATGCACTCATCCATCCATACGTACATCCATACATCCATGCGTACTCCCATACACTTGTCCGTACATGCATCCACAGATACATCCATGCATGCAGCCATCCATACACACATCCACGCATGCATCCATCAATTCATACATCCATACAGATATACATCCCTACATCCATACATCCGCACATCCATACATTCGTACATCCATACATTCGTACATCCATACATAC
>NW_016952520.1:0-494 GCF_001483705.2 Eufriesea mexicana
TGACATATCTCAGCCAAACGTGTCCCGAAAATAATTTGTGGATACTACAGAGGCAAGCAGAACATATGAGAGCACTTGACAGCGCTGAAATCCAACGAATGGCGGTGCATAGCACAAAAGATTAAGCTACGCTTTCTTAACTTAACCAATCGTAACATAACCGAATGTAACATAACTAAATGCAACATGCCGGAACCAATATTGCTGTCCTCGCGTGTGTCAAGCGGAGCATACTATAGCACAGTAGAGCGCAGAAATCCACCGCATTGAAGTGCAAAGATCGGAAGCAGAAGACATCCCAACCAAACCTAACCTAACCTAACACATACAAACGTAAACCATACCAACCTGTCACATCTAGCCCATCATTCCTGGCCTACCCGTCACCAAGCAGGGCACACAAGAGGAGAGTAGAGCACAGAGGACCATATGATGGCTGTGTAGAGTAGGAAAGTCGAAGATATCCCAACCACACCCATACAAACCTGACCTAA
>NW_016952521.1:0-600 GCF_001483705.2 Eufriesea mexicana
CGGAACGGAGATCGTCCTTTCAGACAGTCCGAACCGACACGACTGGCGTTCGTCCACTTCGGCAGGTTGGAAGCGAAACGACAGGGATCGTCCCTTTCCGTTGGTGCGATGCGGAACGACTGGATATCTTTCGTTAATAACTCGATAGATGACGTTATGACACATACATATCTTTACACCCTTCTACATGGTTTCATTTATTCTAACCTACTAGAATGTCATTTTCATTAACTTCTCTATTCTCGAATTTTTTCACCAATAGACCTATTTTGATTATATATGAGTAAACTTATTTTGGCGTAAAAATGGCTTTGCTATTCGTCAGTTGAGTGACCGAAACACCATTTTGTTGTTAGCATCGACCGGAGCATTGATCGACCTTTCAGTCGGTCCGAACTGACACGACTGGCGTTCGTCCCCTTCGGCCGGTTGTGTGCGATACGACTAGCATCATCCCGTTCGGTCGCTCCGAGGCGACACGCCTGGAAATCTTTCGTTAGTGACTCGATAAACAGCTTTATGACATATACATATTTCTACACTTTTCTACATGGTTTCATTCATCTAACTTATCACAATGTCATTCTCGTTAATTTCTCA
>NW_016952522.1:0-2114 GCF_001483705.2 Eufriesea mexicana
CACCGAATAGCAGTGAATAGCACATTAATCAAAGTTAATCTTAATTAACCTAACCAAACGTATGAAGAGCCAACGTTACCTAACTCAACATAAAGCGCCGCGTTCGCAATTTCTGGCCTCCCCAGAGCAAAGCAGATAATATTAGACCAAAGTAGAGCGCAGAAATGCACATAATATCAGTGTACAGCACGAGAATCAAAGCTATCTTGGAATAACATAACCAAACGTAGCATAACCGAACGTAACCTAACCCAACCTATCGTGCCCAGACCCCCGTTGCTGACCTCCCCAGATCAAAGCAGAACATATTAGAGGACAGTAGAGCACAGAAATCTACCGAATTGCAGTGCACACCACAATAGTTCATGCCATCCTTTCCGCACCTAACAAACCGTATCATAGCCAAATGCAGAATAACTCAAAATGACGAGCAGGGGACACTACTGCTGTCCTTCCCAGAATCCAGCAGAGTATAGTAGAGCACTGTAAAGGACAGAATTCCACGGAAAAACTGTTTACAGCACGAAAGCCAAAGCTATCCACACGTAACCCGAAATAACGTGCAGAGATAACTATTGCAGGCATCCCCATAGCCAAGCAGAGCATATTAGAGCACAGTAGAGCGCAGAAAGCCGCCAGATAGCATTTTATAGCATAAGAGTCAAAGATATCCTAGCCTAACCAGACATAACCTAACCTAACCAAGCGTAGAGTAACTAGATCTAACGTGCCGCGACTGATATTGCTGCATTCCCCAGAGACAAGAGGAATACCATATAGCACAGTAGAGCACACAGGCCCAAATAGTATCCGTGTTGAGCACATAATACAGAGCCATCCTAACCTAACCCAACGAAACTTCATCCTAACCTAACCTTAGTGCCTAGAACACTACTGCTGGCCTCCCCAGAGCCAAGTCGGGTATACTAGTGCACAGTAGAGCGTAGAAAGCCACCAGATAGCAGTGTATAGCAAAAAGGTCAGAGGTATCTTAACCTAACCTAACAAATCGTAACCCATCCGAACGCAGCGTAACGGAGACTACAATGCCACAAACGCCATTGATGGCCTCCCCAGGTTCGAATGGAGTATAGTAGAGCAACGAAGAGCGCGGAAATCCACCGGACATCAGTATCAAGCACGAAAGTCGAGGCTATCCCGTCCTAACCTAACCAAACCAAACATGCTATGACTCAACTTATCGTGCCGCGACCACTGTTGCTGGTCTACACAGGGCCATGCAGAACATATTAGAGGAGAGTGGGGCGCAGGAATCCATAGTATCACACTGTAAAGCAGAAAAGTCAATACCATCCCCACCTTACTCACGCTAACATAAACAAACCAAACGAAACGTAACCAAACCTAACATGCCGCGGCCACCATTTCTGACCCCCCAAGAGCAAAACAGACCAAATTGGAGAACAGCAGAGCGGAGGAATCCACCGAAAAGCAGTATGTAACACAAAAATCGAAGGTACACTGTTCTAACCTAAACAATCGTTACACTACCAAACGTAATCAAACCAAAGCATACGTGCCGCCACCACTACTGCTGGCCTCTCTAGAGCCAAGCAGATTATATTAGAGTAGAGTAGGGCGCAGAAACCCATATAATCGCAGTGTACAGCAGAAAAGGCAAAGGTATCCAAACCTAACCCAAACTAACGTACCATATCTAGCGTAGAAAAACTGAAAGTAACGTGCCGCGACTGCTACTGCTGTCCTCCCTAGGGTCTAGCAGATTAGAGTAGAGCACAGTGGAGGGCGTGAGTCCACCGAATAAGCGTGTATAGCATGAAAGTCGAAGATACCCTAACCAAACTTAGCCTAACCTGGCCTAACCGAAAGTGACCTAACTCAACCTAACGTGCCACGACCGCTATTGCTCGCATCCCGAAAGCTGAGCACAGTATAGTAGAGCAATGTTAATCGCAGAATTCGGCCGGATTCCAGTGTATAGCACGATAGTCAAAGCTATCCTCTCCTTACTAACCAAAAGAGGAGAGCAGAACGCAGAAATGCACCGAACAACCGTTTATGCTACGAATGCCTAAGCTCTCCATGCCTAACCAAAACTAACATACCCTAACCGAATGTAGCTTAACTCAACC
>NW_016952523.1:0-600 GCF_001483705.2 Eufriesea mexicana
TCAATAAAATTGAATTTTCCAGGTAGATTCAATGGCATAGCACTGCCTATAGCACGTCAATAGAATCTTTCCCCTTATATATGCAAGAAAGTTAACTCACAGCGATATTAGCCGAAAATGTCGATAAAATTGGATTTTCCAGCCAGATTCTACTGCATTGCAATGGCTATAGCACTCAAAAAGCATATTTCCACCTTACTTACTCAAGGAAGTTAGCTCACAACGATATTAGTCGAAAATTTCAACAAAATTGTATTTTCCAGCCACATTCTATATCATTGCAATGGCTAAGCAATGGCTACAGCACTCAAAAAGCATCTTTCCTCCTTGTTTATGCATGAAAGTTTGCTCACCACGATAATAGTCGAAAATGTCAACAAAATTGAACTTTCCAGCCAGATTCTATAGCATTGCGACGGCGATAGCACGCCAATTGAATCTTTCCTGCGTATTTTTACAATAAAGATGGCTCACCACGTCATTAGTCCAAAATGTCAATAAAATTCAATTTTCTTGGAAGATTCTATAGCTTTGCGATGCCTATAGCACGCCAATTGCATCTCTCCCCATTATTTATGCAATAAAGTTAGCTCACCACGC
>NW_016952524.1:0-996 GCF_001483705.2 Eufriesea mexicana
AAAACGTGCCGATACCAAAATTGCTGGCCTTCTCAGAGTCACACAGAGAATGCTAGCCGACAGCAGAGCGCTGAGTTCCGCCGAGAAGCAGTGTACAGCAGATGAGCTAGAGCTACACTATCCTAATCTAAGCAACCGTAACGAGCAGAGCGCAACATAACCCATCCTACCGCGCCGCGACCACTCTTGCCGGCATCCCCAGATTTGAGCAGATTCGAGTGTAGGACAAGAGAGCCCAGAAACCAACCGAATAACAGTGCATACCACGAAAGCCAAAGCTACCCATACCTGAATCAAACTAACATAGCATGAACAAACGCAGCCCAACTCAACGTGACGGGCTGCAAGCTCTTTTGCTGACCTCACGAGAGCCAAGCAGATTGTGATGGAGCCCTGCTGAGCGCAGAAGTCCATAGAATAACTGTGTGTGGCACAAAGGCCAAAAACAAACTAACCTAACCCAACGTAACCTTAAACAGACGAGCGTAACCCGCCTCAAACCAACCTGACGCCACAGCCAGAGCCAAGCGGAACATAATAGAAGAGAATAGAGCGTAGAAGTCCGTAGAATCGCAATGTATAGGAGAAAAGCAGAAGCCCCACAAACCTAGCCAAAGCTAACGTAACATAGCCAATCGTAACCTATCCCAACCTAACCGCCCGAAGACGATATTGCTGGCCTCCTCAGAGCCAAGCAGAGCATATTGGAGCACTGTGGATAGCAGAAATCCACCGAATAGAGGAATAGCAGTGAACAGCGCATAAGTCTAAGCTACCCTAGCCAATCGTAACAGAACCAAACATAACCTAACTCAAACTAACGTGCCGCGACGAATATAACTAGACTCCCCATAGCCTGGCAGAGTATAGTGGAGCAACGTAGAGCGCAGAAAACAACCGAATAGCAGTGTATAGCATAAAAGTCGGATCTACCCTATCTTAACCTAACCTATCGTAACCTAACCCATCCTTGCGTGCCGTGACCACTATTGCCGG
>NW_016952525.1:0-929 GCF_001483705.2 Eufriesea mexicana
CAGAAATCCATAGAATAGCAGTGTATAGCAGAAACTCGAAGATACCATAACGTAACCCAAACTCACCTAAACTAATCATACGTAGCCTAACACAACGTAACATGCCGCGTACAGTATTGCTGGCCGTACCAGGGCCAAGCCGAACATAACAGTGCACAATAGAGCGCGGGTATCCAACGGATAGCAGTGTACAGTATGAAAGTCATACATTAATCGAACATAACAAAGCCCAATCCATCCAAACATAATATATTTCAACCGCACGCGCCGAGACGACTATTGCTGGGCTCCCCAGAGTGAATTAGAACATATTACAGCACAGTAGGGCGCAGAAATCCGCAGAATAGCACTGCATAGCTCAAACCTCGAAGCTATTCCATCTCAAACTAATCAAACGTAACGTAACCAAACGAAACATAACTCAAGCAAACGATCCGAGACCACTACTGCTGTCCTCCCCAGAGCAGTGCAGGGCACGCTAGTGCAATGTAAATCGCACGAATCTACCGAATGGCAGTGCACAACGCAAAGGTCGAAGCTATCCTATCCTAGCCCAACCAATCGTAGCACAACCGAATGCAACATAACGCAACCTAACGTGGCGCGGCCACTATTGCAGGCATCCCCAGTTCCGAGAAGAACATATTACAGGAGAGTAGAGCACAGAAGTCCATAGAATCGCAGTGTATAACAGAATAGGAAATGATACCCAATCCAAACGTACACCAACGTAACCTAACCGAAGGTAGCGTATACCATCATATGGTGCCGCGACCACTAATGCTGGCCAACCCAGCGCCAAGCAGGGTATACAAGAGCGCTGTAGTGCCCAAAAATCCACCGCGAAGCAGTGTGTAGCACGAAAGCCAAAGCTATCATAGCTTAACTAAGCCTAACCTGACATAACCAAACGTAACATACCACTGCCT
>NW_016952526.1:0-320 GCF_001483705.2 Eufriesea mexicana
TAGAGCTTTTCAGGCAGATTCGATTGCAATGCAATTGCAATAGCAAACCAATAGGATCTTCCATCCTTATTTATGCTGAGAAGCACGATCACCACGATATTAGTCGAAAATGTCAATGAAATTGAACTTTACGGTCAGATACTATTGCAATTCAATGGCTATAGCAAACTGATAGTATCTTTTCTCCTTATTTATGCAGTAAGCTTGCTGGCCACGATACTAGTCGAAAAAGTCAACAAATTTGAACATTTCAGTCTGATTCTATAGCAATGCAATGGCTATAACAAACAAATGGAATCTTTCCACCTTATTTATGCAGA
>NW_016952527.1:0-799 GCF_001483705.2 Eufriesea mexicana
GCGTGCTATAGTCATTGCAATGCAATAGAGACTGACTGGAAAGCACAATTTTAATCTTATTTTGGACTACCTCCCTAGTGAGCAACCTTTCCTGCGTAAGCAAGGATGAAAGATACTTTTGGCGTGCTGTAGCCATTGCAATGCAATAGAATCTGAATGGAAAGTTCATTTTTATTGACATCCTCGACTAATATCGTGGTGAGAAAGCTTTCTCGCATAAATAAGTAGGAAACACACTATTGGCGTGCTATAACTATTGGCGTGCTATAACCATTGCAAAGCAATGGAACCTCTCTCTAAAGTTAAATTTTATTGACATTTTCGACTAATATCGTGGTGAACAGGCTTCCTCGCATATATGAGTGGGATAAATTCACTTGGCGTGCTTTAGCCATTGCATTGCAATAGAATCTGAATGGAAAGTTCAATTTTATTGGCTTTTTCGACTAATATCGTGGTGTGCAAGCTATCTTGCTTAAATAAGGAGAAAACATTCTATTGGCGAGATATATCCCCTGCAATGCAATAGAAACTGACTGGAACGATCAATTATATTGACATTTTCGACTAATATCGTTGTGTGCAAACTTCCTTGCATAATTAAGGAGGCTCTATTCTATTGGCGGGCTATAGCGATAGCAACGAAACATAATTTGCCTGGAAAGTTCAATTTTAACGATATCCACGACTAATATCGTGGTGAACAAACTTTCTAGCATAAATAAGGAGAATATAATCTACTGGCGTGATGTAGCCATTGCAATGCAACAGAATCTGACTGTAAAGTTCAATTTTATTG
>NW_016952528.1:0-863 GCF_001483705.2 Eufriesea mexicana
TTTGTGCTGTACACCGCTATTCTGTGGATTTCTACGCTCCACATTGCTCTACTATACTCTGCTAGACTCTGGGGAGGTCAGGAATTGTGGTATTGGCACGTTAGGTTGTGTTATGTTACGATCGGTTGTGGTACGTTTGGCTAGGTTAGGCTAGGGCAGATTTGTCTTTTATCCTGTACACTGCTGTTCAGTGGATTTCTGCACTCTACTGTGCCCTAATGTGCTCTGCTTAGCACTGGGTTGTGAGCAATAACGGTCCCGGCACGTTACGTTGAGTAAGGATAATTTCGGCTACGTTACGTTAGCTAGGGTTAGGATCGGATACATATGACTTTCGTGGTACACACTGATATTCGGTGGATTTCTAGTCTCTCCTGAGTTCCACTATATTCTGTGCCGCCGTGGTGTGTTCAGCAATAGAGATCGCGGCACGTTGTGTTCAGTCATGTTACGCTAGGTTAGGTTGGATTAGCCTTAGTTTGGTTAGGATACCTTTAACTTTTGCGCTGTACACTGGTATTCGGTGTACTTCTGCGCTGTACTGTGTTCTAATGTGTTCTGCTTTGCTCTTTGGAAGCCAGTAATAGTGCCCGCGGCACGTCAGGTTCAGATGGGTTTTGTTCGGTTATATTAAGTTTGGATGGATTAGGATAGGATAACTTCGGCTTTTGTGCTGTACGCTGCTATGCTTTGGATTTTTCCACCGTTTGTTGCACTACTATACACTGCACGACCCTGGTGAGGCCAGCAATAGCGGTCGCTGCCCGTTATCTAGTGTTAAGCTACGTTTTGTTGCGTTTCGTTTGTTTCGGTTGGGTTTGGGCAGACTTGGCTTTCATGGTATACACTGATATTCGGAGGAT
>NW_016952529.1:0-722 GCF_001483705.2 Eufriesea mexicana
AATGCTATAGAATCTGAATGGAGAATTTAATTTTATTGACATTTTCGTCTAATATCGTGGTGAGCTGACATCCATGCATAAATAAGGAGGAAAGATTGTATTGGCACGCTATAGCCATTGTAGTGCTATAGAATCTGGCTGGAATATTCAATTTTATTGGCATTTTCGACTGATATCGTGGTGAGCTATCTTTCTTGTATAAATAAGGAGGGAAGATACTATTGGCGTGCTATAGCCATTGCAATTCTGTAGAAACTGCCTCGAAAATGCAACTTTTTTGACATTTTCGAATAATATCGTGGTGAGGTAACTTTCTTGTATAAATACGGCGGAAAGATTCTATTGGCCAGCTATAGCCATTGCAATTCTATAATATCTGGATGGAAAATACAGTTTTATTGAAATTTTCGACAAATATTGTGGTGAGCTGTCATCCCTGCATAAATAAGGAGGAAAGATTCTACTGGCGAGCTATAGCCAGTGCAATGCTACATAGTCTGGCTGGAAAATGCAATTTTATTGATATTTTCGACTAATATTGTGGTGAGGTAACTTTCTTGCATAAATACGGAGGAACGATACAATTGGCAAGCTATGGCCACTGCAATTCTATAGTGTCTGGATGGAATATTCAGTTTTATTGACATTTCCGGCTAGTATCGTGGTAAGCTGACATCCCTGCATAAATAAGGAGGAAGGATTCTACTGGCGAGCTGTAGCCA
>NW_016952530.1:0-462 GCF_001483705.2 Eufriesea mexicana
GCCTTCGCTAGCGACCATGTACCTACGGCCGGGGAGACCGTCTCTCTCTCCTGTTGTAACCTACGTCAGGGTGACCACGAGCTGACTTGTGGGGGCCCGTCATTTCGAGAGACCGTGGTCTGGACGCGCGGCGTCGCGTGATGGTCGCGCGGCGTCCGCAGGGTATGCGTGCGTTGCGGTGCGGTGGTATGCGTGTTTTGTGCGTGTGAGTGTGTATGTGTGTGCCTGTAAACGACCTGTCTCGCGCGCATGGACATGATCGTTTCGGGTGCGATTACCCGTCGCGCAGGGAGGGAAGTGCGCTTTCGTCGCGGGGGCGTCCTGGTAATTGCGTCGCCGCGATATTCAGGGCGCACCGAAATGCGAGGCGCTGGCCATCGTGGGGGTTTCAGTGGGTAAAAACCCCATATAATCCCTCCCGCTCCCCTAAGGGCGCCGGGTATCCTTGGAAGATTTCCCCCA
>NW_016952531.1:0-520 GCF_001483705.2 Eufriesea mexicana
TATGGGCATGCTATAGCCATTGCAATGATATCGAATATGACAGCAAAATTCAATTTCATTGCCGTCTTCGACTAATGTCGTGGTCAGCTAATTTTGTTGCATATATATGGAGGAAGGATTCTATTGGCGTGCTATAGCCATTGCAATGACATAGAATATGACTGCAAATTTCAATTTCATTGTCATTTTCGACTAATGTCGTGGTGAGCTAGTTTTGATGCATAAATAAGGAGGAAAGATTGTATTGGCATGCTGTAGCCATTGCAATGCTATACAATCTGAGTGGAAAATTCAATTTTATGGACATTTTCGATCTAATATCGTGGTGCGCTGATTTTGTTGCATAAATAAGGTGGAAAGATTCTATGGGCATGCTATAGCCATTGCAAAGCTATAGAATTTGCCAGGAAAATTAAATTTTATTGACATTATCGACTAATATCGTGGAGAGCTAATATTGTTGCATAAACAACGAGGAAAGATTCTATTGGAATGCTATAGCCATTTCGATGCTATAGAA
>NW_016952532.1:0-262 GCF_001483705.2 Eufriesea mexicana
ACAGCATTTATTTTCGATCTTCACAGGTACATTTATCGTATTCAATTCCACAATGCACTTCTTGCAACGATTCGTAATTGTGTTTCAATTTTGTTCAATACATAATTAGGACTAGTAGATGTATATTCTCGATGTATACTAATAGTGGCTTTAAACTGTGTTTTGAAGAGTCAATAAATAAGCTTCATTCGAATCAATCAATAAGCTTATATATAAAACACTCGTAGCATTACAGACACAAAATTAATCCGTTATATAAGTC
>NW_016952533.1:0-588 GCF_001483705.2 Eufriesea mexicana
GAGCTTACCCGACTAATCTGACCTGACCTGACCTGATCTGACCTGACCTGACTGATATGATCTGACCTGACCTGACCGACTTGACCTGAGCTGACCTGGCCCTACCTGGCCTGACCTGGCCTGACCTGTCCTGACCTGACCTGACCTGCCCTGCCCTGACGTGGCCTGACCTGACATGGCCTTGCCAGGCCTGTCCTGGCCTGACCTGATCTGACCTGAACAGCCAGCATCTGACCTGACCTGACCTGACATGAGCTGACCTGACGTGACTGGACCTGACCTTACCTGACCTGACCTGACCTGTCCTGACCTGACCTGACCTGACCTGACCTGACCTGACCTGTCCTGACCTGACCTGACCTGACATGACCTGACCTGACTTGTCCTTGCCTGACCTGACCCGTCCTGTCCTGAGTTGAACCGACCTTACCTGAACTGACCTGACCTGACCTTGCCTTACTTGACCGGTCCTGTCTTGAGTTGTACCGACCTCACTTGACCTGACCTGACCTGACCTGACCTGAGCTGACACGACCTGGCCTCGCCTGGCCTGACCTGACATGACCTGACATGAGATGACCTGACCTG
>NW_016952534.1:0-2772 GCF_001483705.2 Eufriesea mexicana
TAGGATAGGATAGCTCCCACTTTGGCGCCACTGCCTGATTTTTGGTGGATTTCTCCGCTGCACCACGCTCGGATATGGTCTGCTTTGCTCTGGGGATGCAAGGAACTGTTGCCGCGGCACGTTAGTCTGCGTTACTTTACGTGTGCTTGGTTTAACCTGGCATTGGTTACGTTCGTGTATCTTCGACTTTTCTGTCATACGCTGCGATTCTATGGATTTCTGCGCCCTACTCTCCCCTAATATGTTGTGCATCGCTCTGGTGAAGACTGCAATCATGGTCTCGGATGGTTATCCTTTGTCACGTAACGTTTGGTTATGTCACGATTGTTTACGTTAGCAAAGGATAGCTCCAACTTTTTTGCTATAGACTGATATCCGGAGCATTTCTGCGTTCCACTCTCCTCTAATGTGTTCTGCTTGTCTCTGGGAAGCCAGCAATGTTGGTCGTGGCACATTTGTTTGATTCAAGTCACGTTTGTTTGTGTTAGGATTGGTTAAGTTTGGATAGGATATCTTTGACTTTTGTGGTACTGCTATTCGTAGGAACTCTGCGCTCTACTGTGAAGTAGCATATTCTGCTTGGCTCTGGAGAGGCCAGCATTCGTGGTCGGGGTACGTGAGGTTTTGTTATGTTACGTTTGGTTATGCTACGATTAGCTTGTGTATGAAGCGCTGTCTTTAACTTTTGCTGTATACACCGCTTTTCGGTGGAATTCTGTGCTCTACTGTGCTCTAATATGTTCTGAGTTGCTCTATGTAGGTCAGCAATAACAGTCTGGCAAGTTAGATTGAGTTATGTTGCGTTCTGTTATGTTATATTTGGATAGTTTCGGGTAGGATAGCGTTGACATTTGTAATATACACTGCTATTAGGTGGATTTCGGTGCACTGTTGTGATCTAATATTCTCTGCCTTGCTCTGGGCAGGCCAGAAATGGTAGCCGCGGCGCACTGTGCTTGGATATTCTACGCTTGGTTAGTTCTGTTTACGTCAGGATAGGTTTGCATGCCTTTGACTTATTTTCTGGTCTCTGCTATTCGGTGGATTTCTGCGCTCTACTCCCCTCTACTATGTTCTGCTCGACGATGTGGTGGGCAGCAATAGTGTTCGTGGCACGTCAGGTTGTGTTAGTTTACGTTACGTTAGGGCAGGTAAGGCTATGTCTGATTTGGATAGCTGTGACATTCGCGCTAGACAGTTTTCCGGTGGATCCCTGCCCTCTACTGTGCTCGGCTATAATGTGCTGGGCCCCGTGGAGGAAAGAAGCCCTGGTCGCGGCAAGTTATGTTGTGTTCGGCCACATTATATTAGGTTACGTTTGTCTGCGTTAGGTCTCCATGTCTTTGAGGTTTCTGCTGCACACCGCGTTTCGATGGACTTCTGCGCTCTACTCTCCCCTAGTATGTTCTGCCTGACTCTGGGGAGGCCAGCAATAGAGGTCGCTGGTGGTTCGGTTGACTCAAATTACGTTTGGTTAGGTCACGTTACGATGGGTAAGGTTAGTATAGCTTTGAATTTCGTGCTACACAATGTTTTTCAATGGGTGCGATATCACTCTCTGCTTTTTCCCTTGGACGCCAGGAATAGTGGTCGCGGCACGTTAGGTTGGGTTCTGCTACGTTTGGCTATGTAAGGCTTGCCTAGGTTAGGAATGGATAGCTGCGACTTTTGTGCTATATACTGCTATCCGGTGGATGTCCACGCTCTTCATTGCTCTACTATACTGTGCTCGACTCTGGGCAGGACACCAATAGCGAACCTGTCACGATATGTTGAGTTATGTCACGTTCGGTCAGATTAAGTTGGGTTAGGGTTGGGAGTATAGATTTGACATTTCTGCTCTACGCTGCTATTCGGTTGATTTCTACGATCTACCGTGTTCTAATATACTCTGCTTGTCTCTTATGAGGCCAGCAATATTGGTCTCTGCACGTTAGATTGAGTTATATTACGTTTGTTCGGGTTAGGTATCTTTCGGTTTGGTTAGGACAGCTTTGTGTTCTGCATTCAACACAGCTATCATGTCGACATTCGGACTCTACTGTGCTCTACCGTATTCTGCCAGTCTCTGGTTACACCATCAATAGTGATCTCGTCGCGTTATGTTGTGTTAGGCTACGTTTGGTTACGTTACGATTGGTTAGATTATGGGCACCAGCTTTGGCCTTTGTGCTGTACACTGCTGTTCGGCAGATTTCCGCGCTGTGCTCAAGTCTAATATGCTCTGCTCATTCCTGAGGAGGGCAGCAATTGTGGTCTCGATGCGATTTGTTTATTCATGCTACGTTTTTTTAGGCTACGTAAGGTTGGGTGAGGCTCCCATTGCTCGGACTTTCGTGGTATACACTGCTATTCGGTGGATATCTGCGCTCTGCTGAGCTCTTGTATGTTGTGCTTGGGACTGCGGAGGCCAGCAATGTCTGCCTCGTCTCGTTAGGTTTAGTCAGTCTACGTTTGATTTGGTTAGGTTAGACCAGGTGCGGTTAGGATAGCGTTGACCATTGTGCTCTTCGCTGCTATTTGATGCCTTTCTGCGCTCTAGTGTGATCTAATATGCTCCGCTGAGCTCTGAGGATGCCAGAAATAGTGATCGCGACACGTTAGGATGTGTTAGATTATATTTGGTTAGGTTAGGTTATTTCGGGATAGGTCCGGATATCCATGACATTTGTGCTCAACACTGCTATTCTATGTACCCCTTAGCTCTATTGTGATCTGCTATACACTGCTCCACCCTGGGGAGTGCAGTAATAGTGGTATCGGTACATTCCG
>NW_016952535.1:0-811 GCF_001483705.2 Eufriesea mexicana
TATCCATACATACATACATACAACCATCCATACATTCATCCATCCATACACCCATCCATCCATCCATGCATCCGTATATCCACCCATCCATTCATCCACCCACGCATCCATACATTCATGCATCCGTACATCCATACATTCGTACATCCATACGACCATACATCCATACACCCAGCCATCCATCCATCCATTCGGACATCTACAGATCGATTCATCCACTCTTCCGACCATCCAACCGTCCATTGATCCACCCACACATGGATACATACATGCATCCGTACATCCTCCCATCCATACATCCATCGATCCATACGTCTATCCAACCGTCCATCCAACCATCCATTTATCCACCCACACATCCATACACACATCCATATATACATCCGTGCATACATCCATACATACATCCATACATCCACACATCCGTACATCCATACATTTGTACATCGAAGCATCCATACATCCATAGATACGTCAACACATACGACCACCCATGCATACATTCGTACATATATACATCCATACATCCATACATCCCTTCATCCATACATTCGTACATATATACATCGATACATGCATCCATCCACACATCCATACATACATACATCCATACATACATTGATCCATACATACATTGATCCATACATCCATCCATCCATACATTCATCCACATATCCATCCATCCATCCATACATCCGTACATACACCAATTCATACATACATCCATCCATACGTCCATACATACATATATACATACATCGATACGTTCATCATCGATCCATACATCCGTCCATCCATACAACCATCCACC
>NW_016952536.1:0-1620 GCF_001483705.2 Eufriesea mexicana
AGATAAACGAATATAGCCAAACTCAACCTAACTGGATGAGACCATAATTGCTGCCCTCCCAAGATCCAGGCAGGACTCACTATAGCACAGTAGAACGCAGATATTCTCCGAAAAGCGACGTACCGCACAAACGTTAAAGCTATCCCGACCAAACTTAGGCAAACCCGAACAAACCGAACGTAACATGACTCAATGTAACGTGCCAAGACCACTACTGCTGCCCTTCACAGAGCCAAGCTGAAAATATTAAAGCACTGTAGGGAGCAGAAATTCACCTAATAGCAGAGAAGAGCACTAAAGTCAACGTTGTCCTCTCCTAACATAACCAAACGTAACCTAACTCAATTTGACGTGTCGCGACCGCCATTGCTGGCCTCCGATGAGCCATGCAGGGCACATTAGTTGAGAGTAGAACGGAGAGATCCATAGAATAGCTGTGTATATCACAAAATTCAAAGCTTCCTAAGCCGAACCCAAACCATCCGAGAATATCCAAACTTTGCATAAATCAACATAGCGTGCCGATATCGATGTAGCTGGCCTCCCCAGAGCCAAGCAGAATACATTAGCGGAGAGTAGAACGCAGATAACCGTCCAATAGCAGTGTGTATCAGAAAGCTCATGGCTACCCGAACCTAGCCCGAACCAAAAGGACATAGCCAAATATAGCCTATCTCAAACTATCGTGTCGAGAGCGCCATTTCTGCCCTCCCCAGAGTCAAGCAGGACATACTGGAAGACAGTAGTGCGCAGAAATACACCGAGTAGCAGTGTACAGCGTAAAAGTTGATGCTACCCTCACCAAAATTAGCCATGCCCTACATAACTGCACGTAACCTGTATCATCATAACGTGCCGAGGCCACTATCGATAGTTTTCACTGGGCCAAGCTGAAACTATTAGAGCACTGTAGGGCGCAGGAATCTACCGAATAGATGACTACAACACTATAGTCAAAGCTATCCGCTACTAAACTAAGGAATCGTAGCACAAACGAACGTAACATAACACAAACATGCGCGTGGCGACCGCGGTTGCTGCCCTCCAATGAGCCAAGCATGGCATGCCAAAGCTCAGTAAAGGGCAGAAATTCACACAGTTGCTGTATACGGCACAAAATTTATGGCTACCCTAACCAAACTTAGCCTGTCCCACCCCAACTGAACGTTACCTTACTTAGCATAACGTGCCGAGACCACTATTGAAGGCCTCCCCAAAGCCAAGCAGAACAAATTAGTTGAGAGTAGAACGCAGAATTCCATAGAATCGCAGTGCACAACAGAATAATCAAAGCTACCCAAACCTAACCCGAACCAACATAACATAACCGAACGTAGGCTAACTCAACCTAAGGTACAGAGACCGCTATTGCTGCACTCCCCACAGCCAAGCAGGACATACCAGAGCACGGAAGAGAGCGAAAATCAATCGAACAGCAGTGTACAGCGCAAAAGATAAAGCTACCCTAACCAAACATAGCATAACCCTGTCTAACCGAGCGTAACCTGACTCAGAATAACGTGCCGAGACGACTATTGCTGGCCTTCCGAGAGCCATGCTGAAAGCACTAGAGCAATATAGTGCGCGGAAGTCCAGCGAATAGCGGACTATGGCAACAAG
>NW_016952537.1:0-532 GCF_001483705.2 Eufriesea mexicana
TGTCTGTATAGATGTATGTATGGATGTATGGATGGATGAATGTATGGACGGATGCATGTATCATTGGATTTATGTATGTATGGACGTATGGATGGACGGATGTATGGATGGGTGCATGTACGGATGGATGGATGAATGTACAGATGTATGGATGTATGTATGGACGTTTGAAAGATGTATGAATTAATGGATGGACGTATGTATAGATGGGTGAATTTATGTATGAATGGTTGTGCTGAAGGACGGATGTATGGACGCATGGATATAAGTATCCATGTATGTATGGAAGTATGTACGTGTGTTTGTATGGTTGTATGCAAGTATGGATGTATGGATGGATGTAAGGGACCATGGATTAATAGATGGGTGGATGTATGAATGGATGTTTGTATGGATGTATGGATGTATGGATGTACGGACGGATGGATGGGTGTAAGGATGGATGGATGGATGTATGGATGGATTGAGCTATGGATCGTCGTATGTACGTATGTGTGGATATATGTATGTATATATGTGTGTATGTATGGGT
>NW_016952538.1:0-1366 GCF_001483705.2 Eufriesea mexicana
ATCCAGACCAAACTTAGCCTGATCCACCCTAACCGTTTGTAACCTGACCAAACGTAACGGGCTCACGCAATCATTGCTGGCGTTCCCAGAGCCAAGATGAAAGCACTATAGCACTGCAGGATGCAGAAATCCACCTTGTAGCAGTCTATAATACTAAGGTCAAAGCTATCCTCTCCGAACATAACCAAGCACGACGTAAGAAATCGTAACCTATCTCAACGTAACATGCCTCGACCTCTATTGCAGGCCACCACAGAGTCAAGCAGAACACATTAGTGATAGAAGAACGTAGAAAACCATAGCATCGCAGTGCATAATAGAAAATTCTAAGCTTCCCAAGCCTAACCGAAACCAACCAGGCATAACCGAACGTACCGAAACCTGACCTAACATGCCGAGAACGCTATTGCTTCCATTCCCAGTGTCAAGCAGCGCTTACTAGAGCACAGTAGAGCGCAGAATTCCACCGAATTGGAGTGTTCGGCACCTTCGTTGCAGCTGTCCTTTCCAAACTTATCCTGAACCAACATGACCGTACGTAACCAGACCCGACGTAACGTGCAGAGACCATTATTTCTGGCCTTCCCATAGCCAAGTTGGAAATATTAGAGCACTGCAGGGCGCAGATATCCAACTAATAGCAGACCATAGCACTACAGTCATAGCTATCATCTCCTTGCATAACCAATCCTGACATAACCAAACGTAACATAACTCAACTTAACGTGCCGCGACCGCTACTGCTGACTTGGCCAGAGCCAAGTACAATGTTCCAGAGCACAGTAGAAAGTTGAAAGCCGCTAAATTGCGGTAAACTGCACAAATGTCAAATATATCGTAACTTAACCTACACTAACCCAACCTAATCAAACGTAGTCTGACTGAACCTGACGTGCCGTGTTGCTGGCCTCCCCAAAGACTAGCAGAATATACTGGAGAACAGTAGAGTGCAGAAGGCCGTCAGAAATCAATGTATAGCGCAACAGCCAAAGAAACCCCAACCAAAGCTGGCCTAACTTAATCTAATCGAACGTAGGCTACCAAAACCTAACGTGCCGAGTCCACCATTTCTGCCCTCCCTGTCGCCATACGGAACATATTTCAGCAGGGTAGATCGCTGAAATCCACCGAATAGCAGTGTATAGCGCAAAAGTCAAACCTATCACCTCCCTACATAGAAAATCGTAATATAGCCAATTGAAACTAACTCAAACAAACGTGCCGCGACCACTATTCCTGGACTCCCCAGGGCCAGTCAAAGTATAGTGGAGCACAGTAGTGCCAGGAACTCCACAAAACTGCAGTGTATATAGCGAAAGTCCCTGCTATCCAAACCTAACCCTAAGTAACGTAACCCAACCGAACG
>NW_016952538.1:1516-2642 GCF_001483705.2 Eufriesea mexicana
CTAACTAAACCTAACAAGCCGAGACCACAATTTCAGGCCTGCCCTTAGTGGAGTAGAGTATAGTAGAGCTATGTAGATGGCAGAAACCCTCCGAATAGCAGTGCACGGCACACAAACCATCTCCATCCCATCCTAACCTATCCAAACGCAGTATAAACAAACGTAGCCTAGATAAACCTAACGTGCCGAGATCACTATTGCTGGGATACCCAGAGTCAAGCAGAATGTACTAGAGTTATGTAGAGCTCTGAAATACACAGAATAGTATTGTGTAGCACAATAGTCGAAGCTGTCACCTAAAAGCCAAGCCAATCTTAGCGTAGCTAAGCGTAACATAACAAAACCTATCGTGCCGCGACCGCGGTGGCTGGCATCCCTAGAGCCAAGCAAAGCATATTAGTGCATAGTGGATCTCAGGAAACCATAGAATCGCAGGGTGTCTCCGGAAAGCCTATGACACCCAAGCATAACCCAAACCAAGAGGACCTTACCAAACGTAGCATAGCACAACTGATCGTGCCGCGGCGACTATTGCGAGACTAAAGCTATCCTAGCCTAACCTAGCCGAACGTAGCACTACCAAACGCAACCTAACATAAACTGACGTGCCGCGAATACGATTGCTGGCCTCCTCAGAGCCAAACAGAGCGCATTAGTGGTGAGTAGGGCGCACTGTCCCATAGAATCGCGGTGTATATCAGAGAAGTCAAAGCTATACAAACCTAGCCCATACCAACCGAAAATAGACAAACATAGCCTAACCCAACCTAACTTGCCGAAGCCACGACCGCTGTCGCCCCCCCCCCCTAAACGCGACATGCTAGGGTGCATTAGAGCGCAGAAATCCACCGAACGTCTGTGTACAGCTGAAATTATAAAGCTGCCACATCCAAGCTTTGCCACACCCAACCCAACCGGTCGTAACATGAAACAACATATCGCGCCGAGACCATTATTACTCTCCATCTCAGTGCCAAGCTGAAAACGTTAGTTCAATGCAGGGAGAAGAAATCCAACTCATAGGAAGCTATAGCAGTGAAGCCAAAGCAATCCTCTCCGTATGCACGCAAACGTAACATAACCAAACGTAAGCTATCACAACCTAACGCGCCGCGACCACTATTGC
>NW_016952539.1:0-1859 GCF_001483705.2 Eufriesea mexicana
CATTACCAAACGTAGCCTAACAAAGCCTATCGTGCCACGACCACTATTGCAGGCCTCCCCAGAGTCAAGCACAATATACTGGAGCACAGTAGAGTGCATACCGCCACTAAATAGCAGTGTGTTGGGCAAAGGTCTATCATATCGTAACCTGATATGACCATACCTAACATAATCAAACGTAGAATAACTAATCGTAACAAGACAAGACCTCCATTGCTGGCCATTCCAGAGCCCAACAGAACATATTATAGCACAGTCAAGCGCAGAAATCCACCGCATAGCCGCGCATAACACAAAAGTTAAAGCCATCCTATACAAACGTAACCTAACCTATACCAAGCCAAATGAAATATAATTCAAATTATTTTCCGACGACCGCTATGGCTGGCCTCCGCAGAATCGAGCAGAGAATAGCAGAGCTATGAAGAACGCAGAAATCCACCGTATAGCTGTGTAAAGCGCAAAGCCAAATCTATGCTCTCCTAACCTAACCAAACGTAACACAACCAAACATGCTACATCATAATTGCTGACCTCACCAGATCAGAGCAGAACATATTAGAGAACAGTAGAGCACAGGGACCCACCAAATAGCAGTGTATAGCACGAAAGTTAAGGCCACCATTTCCTAACCAAGCAAATCGTAACATAGCCAAACCTGACATAACACAAAACAACGCTCCACAAACACCATTGCTGGCCTCCCCACAGGCAAACAGAGTCTAGTAGTGCAATGCAGTGAGCAGAAATCGACCAAATAGCAGCGAAGAGCGCAAAAGTCAAAGCCATCACCTCCATACATAGCCGACATTAATATGCCCAAACGTAACGTAACATATCCTGGGGAGCCACGACCAGTATCGCTGACCCCAAAAGAGACAAGCAGAGCGTAGCAAAGCAATGTAGAACGCTGAAAACGACAGAATAGCAGCGTATAGCTCAACAGTCAAATCTATCACCACTAAACCCAACCAAACCTAACTTAACCAAATGCAACATAACAAAGCCTAACGTGCCGAAACCACTATTATTGCCTTCCCCGGAACAAGCAGAACATATGAGGGGAGACTAGGGCGCAGAAATCCATAGAATCGCAGTGCATATCCCAATGGCCGTAGCTACCGTACCCTAACGCAGCCAATCGTAGCACAACCGATCGTAGCATAGTTTTACCCATCGTGCCGAGACCACTATTGCTAGCCTCTCCAGAACAAAGCAGAGAATATGAGATCACAGTGAAGCGCAGAATTCATCCGAATAGCAGTGTATAGCATAAAGGTGGAGACCATCTCAACGAAACAAAGAATAACTTAACAAGACGAGACCGTTATTGCTGCTATCCCCGAAGCCAAGCATTACATGCTAGAGCAGTGTTGAGCGCAGAAACCCACCGAATAGCTGTGTATAGCGCAAGAGTCGAAGCTACACTTCCTAACTTGGCCAAATGTGACATAGCCAAACGCAACGCAACACAAACTGTAGCGCCACGACCACTATTGCTCGCCACAGCAGAGTCGAGCTGAGTGCAGTCGAGAAATGTAGAGAGCAGAAATCCATCGTATAGCAGTCTATAGCACAAAAGTCAAGGAAATCCTAACCGAGCCTTCATAACCCTACCAAAAGAAGCGTAACTATGCCCAACCTATCGTTCCGAGACCTCTATCACTGGCCACCCCAGAGCCAAGCAAAGTATAATAGAGCATATTAGAGCACAGAGGTCTGCGGAAGAGCAGTGTATAGCACAAAAGTTGAAGATAACCTATCCCAACCTGAGATAACCTAACCTAAAGGCACGAAGCGTAGATAAACGTAACGTGCCGCTACCACTACTCATGGCCCCACCAGACCCAAACATAATG
>NW_016952540.1:0-386 GCF_001483705.2 Eufriesea mexicana
GACATTTGTGACTAATATCGTGGTCAACTATCTTTCAGGCATAAATATGGATGAATGATTCAATTGGCGCGCTTTAGCCATTGCAATGCTATAGAATCTGTCTGGAAAATACAATGTTATTGGCATCTTCGACTAATATCATGGTGAGCTATCTTTCTTACATAAATACGGAGGAAAGGTTCTATTGGGATGCTATAGCCATTGCAATGCTGTGGAATCTGAATGGAAAATTCAATTATACTGACATTTTCGACTAATATCGTGGTGAGCTACCGTTCTTGCATAAAGAAGGTGGAAAGATACTATCGGCGTGCTATTGCCATTGCAATGCTATAGAATCTGGATAGGAAATTCAATTTCATCGACATTTTCGACTAATATCGCGG
>NW_016952540.1:504-1234 GCF_001483705.2 Eufriesea mexicana
ATTTGCTATCTTTTTTGCATAAACGAGGAGGGTAGATGTTATTGGCGTGCTATAGCCATTGCATTTCTATAGTATCTATATGGAAGATGCAATTTTATTGACATTTTCGAATAATATGGTGGTGAGCTAACTTTTTTGCATACGTAAGGGGGGAAAATTCTATTGGCGTGCTATAATCATTGCAATGCTCTGGAATCAGGATGTAATATTCAATTTTACTTACATTTTCGACTAATATCGTGGTGAGCTATCTTTTTGGCATAAACAAGGAGGGTAGATGTTATTGGCGTGCTATAGCCATTGCATTTCTATGGTATCTAGATGGAAACTTCAATTTTATTGACATTTTCGAATAATATGGTGGTGAGCTAACTTCCTTGCATAGGTAAGGGGGAAAGAACCTGTTGGCGTGCTATAGCCATTGCAATGCTGTAGAATCTGCCTGGTAAGTTCAATTTTATTGACATTTTCGACTAATATCGTGGTGAGCTAACTTCATTGCAAAAGTACGGAGGGTAGATCCTATTGGCGTGCTATAGCCATTGCATTTCTATAGCATCTAGCAGTGAAATACAATTTTATTGACATTATCGAATAATATGGTGGTGAGCTGACTTCTTTGCATAGGTAAGGAGGGAAGATCCTTTCGGCGTGCTATAGCCATTGGAATGCTCTGGAATTTGGCTGGAAAATTCAATTTTACTGACATTTTCGAGTATTATCGTAGTTA
>NW_016952541.1:0-890 GCF_001483705.2 Eufriesea mexicana
TTGTGCTTTGCACTGCAAGGCGGTTGACTTCTGCGCTTTACTATGCTCCAGTATATTCGGCTTGGTTCTGTGGAGATCAGAAATAGAGGTCGAAGTGCTTTATGTTGAGATAGGCTACGTTTGGTTGTGTTACGATTATTAATGTTAGGATAGGATTGGCCTTGACATTGTGCCATACAGTGCATTGCGACGGATTTCTGCCCTCCACTCTGCTCTAGTATATTCTGCTTGGCGCTGGCGAGGCCAGGAATAGTGGCCTCGGCGGGTTGGGTTGGGTAAGGTTACGCATTATTATGTTGCCTTCGGTTGGGTTAGTATACGACAGCCTTGACTTTTGTGCTATGCAATGCTCTTCGGAAGATTTCAGCTCTCTACTGTGTCACAACACGTTCTGCCTGGTTCTGCGTAGGTCAACAATATTCTCCTCGTCACGCTATGGTGAGTAACACAACGTTTGGTTAGGTCTGGTTAGGTCAGGTTATGTTTGGGTAAGTTCTACCTTTTTGCTTTGCACTGCAGTACGGTGAATATCTGCGCTCTACGGCGGTTTAGTACGATCCGCTTGGCGCTGTGCTGGACAGCAATAGTGGTCCCGACACGTTAGGGTGTGTTATGCTACGTTTTGTTGTGTTTCGTTTGGTGATGTTAGGATGGGATAGATTAGACCTTTGTGATATTCACAGCTCTCCGCGGCATACTGCGCATTACTGTGTTCTAATATTCCCTGCTTGGCTCTTGGGAGGTCAGCAATACTGGTCCCGTCATGTTATGTCGCGACAGGCTACGATTGGATACGTTACGACTGGCTAGGTCAGGATAGACTACTGTTACTTCTGTGCTATTCACTGCTATTCGGTGGAAATCAGTGATCCAATGTGCTCTAGTTTGTT
>NW_016952542.1:0-559 GCF_001483705.2 Eufriesea mexicana
CTATAGCATTGCAATTGCTATAGCTCGCCAATGGAGTCTTTCCTCCTTATCTTTGCAACGAACTTAGCTCACCACGGTAATAGTCGAAAATGTCAATAGAATTGGATATTCTACCCAGATTCTATTGCACTACAATGGCCATAGCACGCCAAGAGAATCTTTACGCCATACTTATATAAGGGGGCTAGGTCACCACGATATCAGATGACAATGTCTATAAAATTGAATCTTCCAGCCAGATTCCATAGCATTGCAATTGCTATAGCACGACAATAGTATCTTTTCTCCTTATTTACGCTAGGAAGCTAGTTCACCACGATATTGGTAAAAGATGTTAATAAAATTCAATTTTCCATCCAGATTCTATAGCATTGCGACGCCTATAGGACGCCAATAGAATATTTCCTAGTATTTCCTCCTTATTTATGCAAGAAAGTTAGCACACCCCGATATTAGTCGATAATGTCAATAAAATTTTATTTTCCAGTCAGATTCCATCTCATTCCAATGGCTATAGCACGCCATTAGGATCTTACCTCCTTACATATGCAAGAAAGCT
>NW_016952543.1:0-1074 GCF_001483705.2 Eufriesea mexicana
GGACGTAGCATTGCTCAAACTAACATGCGGCGAACACTGCTCCTGGCCTGCAAATAGCCAAGCAGAATGTAGTAGAGCGCAGTAGATCACAGAAATCCACCGGATTTCAGTGTATAGCACCGAAGTCAAAGCTATCATAACAATACTTAACCCCTACCTGACACAATCAAACGTAACCTAGCTCAACATAATGTGCCGCGACCGCCATTACTCGCCTCCACAGAGTGGAGCAGAGTATTGTAGAGCAATGTGGAACGCAGAGGAAAACCGAATGGCAGTGTATGTTAAAAGAGTCGAGGGTACCGTAACCGAACCTGGCCTAACCTAACACAACCAAACGTAACGTAACTGAACGTATAGGCGCGTCCACGGCTACTGGCGTCCCCAGACCCGAGCAGAATGTAGTAGAACAGAGTCGTGCGCAGAAATCCACCGGAAAGTAGTGTATAAGGCGCAAAAGTCAAAGAAATACTTACCATGCATCACAACCTGCCCAAACGGAACGTAATATAATTCAACCTAACGTGCCGAGGCCACTATCACTTGCGACCCCAGACCCGAGCGGAACATATTAGAGGGATGTAAAGCGGACAAGTCCACCCAATTTCAGTGGATGGCACAAAAGTCTTAGCTACACTATCCAAACTCAGCCAAATTTCTCATATGCAAACGTAACCTAGCTAAACCTAACGCGCAGAGACCAGCGTTGCTGGCCTCACCAGAGCCGTGCAGAAAATATTAGAACGCAGTAGAGCGCAGAATTCGAAGGATAGCATCTTACAGCACAGATGTCTAAACTATCGTTTCCTATCCTAACCAAACCTAACACAACCAGTTGTGGCACAACACAACCTATCGTCACGATACCACTGTTGCTGGCCTCCCCAGAGCCGCACAGAACATACTCGAGCACAAAAGTGGGGAAAACACATACCTAACTTGACCTAATATAATCGATCCAAAGGTAATGGAACTAATCGTAGCGTGACGAAGCCAATATTGGTGGCCTCGCCAGAGACAGGCAGAGTATGTTAGACTACAGTAGAAAGCAGAAATCCGCCGCATAGCAGTGAA
>NW_016952544.1:0-671 GCF_001483705.2 Eufriesea mexicana
TGTGCTACTCACTGCAATGAGGTGGATTTCTGCGCTTTAGTGTGCTCTAATATGCTCTCCTTGCCTTAAGGGGGGCCAGCAATATTGGTTTCGTCGCGCCAAGTTTTGTTTCACTATGTGTGGGTCGGTTAGGTGAGGACAGGTTAGGTCAGAGTTTGTTCTGCTTTTACGCCATACACTGCAATGCTGTGGATTCTTGCGCCCAGCTGTGCTGTAGTATACTCTGCTTGGATTTCGGGAGGCCAGCAATAGTGGTCTCGGCACGTTAAGTTGTGCTATGCTACGTTAGGATATGTTACGTTTGGTGAGGTTAGGATAGGGTAACCTTGATTTTTGTGCTATACACTGCTATCCGGCGATTGCTGCGCTCTCCTGCGCACTAATGTGCTCTGCTTGGCTCGATGGTGGCCAGTAAAAGTGGTCTCGGCACTTTAGGTTGAAGGTTGAGATAAGTTACGTATCGTTGGGTTTGGTTAGGAAGGTTTGGTTAGGGCTTCTTTGAATTTTGTGTCGTACACTACCGTTAAGTGCATTTCCGCGCGCTACATTGCTCTACTATACTCCGTTCGAATATGCGGAGGCGAGTAGTGGAGGCCGTGGCACGTTAGCTTGAGTAAGGTTACATTTGATTTGATTAGGGTAGGTAAATTTCGGTTAAGATAGCTTTGACA
>NW_016952545.1:0-2671 GCF_001483705.2 Eufriesea mexicana
TCTAGCATATTCTGCTTGGCCCCGCGGAAGCCTTCTATAGCGGTCGCGGCGCTTACGGTGAGAAAGACTATGTTTGATTAGGTTAAGTTAGGTACGGTTAGGTCATGATATGTTTGACTTTTGCGCTATAAACAGCAGTGCTGTGGATTCCTGCGCTTTGCTGTGCTCTAGTATGTTCTGCTTGTCTCTGGGGAGGTCACCAATAGTGGTCTCGGCACGTTGGGTTGAGCTATGATGCGTGTGGTCATTTTACGTCTGGTGCGGTTACGATGGTATAGTCTAGACATCTGTGCTATACACTGTTACTCACCGATTTCTGCACTTCGCTGCGCTCAAATACTTTCTGCTTCGCTCTGGGAAGGCCAGCAATAGTTGTCTCGTAGAGTTAGGTTTACTAATGCTGCGTTTGCATATAACAAGGTAGGTTGTTAGGACAGGGTTGCTTAGGCTTTGTGCGATTCAATGCTGTTCGGTGGATTTCTGCGCGCGATGACGCTATAACATGTTCTGCTTGACTCTATGGTGGCCAGCAATTGCGGTCCCATTGTGTTAGCTTGGGTTATGCTGTGTTTGGGTGTTTTACGTTTGGCTAGGTATGGATAGGCTACTTTGACTTACGCGTTTTGCATTGCTTTTCGGGGGTTCACTGTGGCCTACTGTGCTCAAGCACATTCTGCTTTGCTCTAGGGAGGCCAGGAGCTGCGTTTGCGGCAGGTCGTGTTGAGCAACGCTACGCTTTGCTAGATTTGGTTAGGCTTGGTTATGTCACGGTATCTACGGCTTTTTTGCTATTCAGTGAAATGTGGTGTATTTCTGCGCTCTGCTATGCAATAGTACACTCTGCGCGTCTCTCTGTAGGGCAGCAATTATGGTCTCGTCACGTTAGACTGCACTAGGCGACGTTTGGTTATGTTACGTTTGACTTGGTCAGGATAGGCAACTTTCACTTTTGTGCCATTCAATGCTGTCCGGTGGATTTCTGCGCTCTAATTTGATCTAATATTCTCTGCTTTGCTCAGGGGACGCCAGAAATATTGGACTCCTCACGTTGTGCTTAGTTACACTACGTTTGGGTAGGTTAGATAAGGGCAGTTTAGGTCGGGGTGTGTCTGAATTTTGTGTTATGCACTGCAATGAGGAGGAATTTTCCACTCTGCTCTGCTCTAGTATATTCGGCAAGGCTCTCGGGAAGTCAGCAGTAGTGGTCTCGGCACGTCAGGCTGAGATATGCTACATTTGGTTAGCTTAGCAGGTGTTGAGGACGGTCAGGTTAGGTTAGACTTCCCGTATATACACTATCGTTTGAGGTATTCCTGCGCTCTACTGTGCACTACTATATTATACTTAGCAATGGGAATAGCGGCAATTTTGGCCACGGCACGTTAGGTTGGGTTTGGTTAAGTTTGGTTGGCTTAGTTTGGTTTAATTTCGCGAAGGGTACCTTCGACATTCGTGGTGTACACCATCGTTAGTTGGATTTCGGCGCCCGACTACGCTCTACTACATTCTGCTTGGCCCTGGGGAGGCCAGCAATAGTGGCCGCTTCACGTTACGTTGAGGTAGGCTACGTTTGGCTAGGTTATGTTGGCATGGGTTCGGTTTGGATAGATATGCCTTTTGCGTTATACACTGCGATTCTATGGCCTTTTGCGCCCTAATGTCCGCTAGTAAGTTCCGCTCGACTGAGGGGAGGCCAGCAATAGCGGCCATGGTGCGGAAGTTTGAGTTATACTACAACGTCTGGTCTTGTTAAGGTTGGATATATGAGGGTAGGGTAGCCTTCACTTTTGTGCTAAACACTGCTGTTCGGTGGACTTCTGCTCTCCAGTGTACTCTAGCATGTTCAGCTTCGCTCTGTGGTGGCCAGCAATAGTGGCCTCGGCACGTTATGTTCAGTTATGCTACGATTGGTTAGGTTAGGCTAGGCCAGGTTAGGTCAGCATTTCCCCGACTTTTGTGCAGTACACTGCAATTCCATGGACTTGTACGCCCTACTCTCCTCTAGTAGGCTCTGCTCTACTCTGTGGAAGCCAGGAATAGAGGTCGGGGTACGTTTGGTTCTTTTATGTTACATTTGGCTATGTTAAGATCGGTTGTATTAGGGTAGGACAGCTTTGACTTTTGTGCTGTACACTGCTGTTCGGTGGACCTATGCGATGGAGTGTTCTCCAGTATGTTCTGCTTGGCTCTGCTGTGGACAGCAAAAGTGGTCTCTGCACGTTAGGTTGAGATATGTTACGCTTGGTTAGGTCAGATTGGGTCCGATTATGTTAGAACACCTTCGACGCTTGTGCCCTTCAATGCAGGGCGGTGGGTTTCCGCGCACTGCAGTGCTATACTGCATTCAGCTTTTCTTTGTGGAGGACAGCAATGGTGGTCTCCTCATGTTGTGTTGAGTCAGGTTTCGTTTGGTTATGCCACGTCTAGCCAGGTTACGATAGGCTACTTTATCTTCTGTGCTGTTCAACGCTATTTTATGGGTTTCTGCGCTCTAATGTGCTCTAATATGCTCAGCTTGGCCCTGGGTTGGCCAAAAATATTGGTCACGTCATGTTAGTTCTGTACACACTACGTTTGGATAGGTAAGGTACGGTCCCGTTGTGCCAGAGTATGTTTAACTTTTGCGATATACACCGCAATGCGAAGGATTTCTGCACTCTACTGTGCACTA
>NW_016952546.1:0-295 GCF_001483705.2 Eufriesea mexicana
CTATAGCATTGCAATGGCTATAGCACGCCAATAGCTTCTTTCCTCATTATTTATGCAAGAAAGTTAGGACACCACGTTATAAGTCGAAAATGTCAATGAAATTGAAGTTCCGTGGCAGATTCTATAGCATTGCAGTGGCTACAGCAGGCCAATAGAATCCCTCCTCCTTATTCGTGCAAGAAAGTGAGCTCACCACAGTATTATTCGAATATATCAATAAAATTGAATTTTCCATCAAGACACTATAGAGTAGCAATGGCTATAGCTGGCCAATAGAATCTTTCCTCCTTATTTA
>NW_016952547.1:0-473 GCF_001483705.2 Eufriesea mexicana
CATATCTTTGACTCTTGTGCTATTCACTGCAATGCGACGGATTTTTGCGAACCACTGTGCACTAGTACACTCTGCGTGGCCCTGTGAAAGCCGGCAATAGTGGCCGCGTCACGTGAGGTTTACTTAGGTAATGTTAGGATATGTTACGTTCGCCTGGGTTAGGACAGGCTACTTCGACTTTTGTGCTATGAACTGCAGTTCGGTGGATATCTGCGTTCCACGGCGCCCTAGCACGTTCTGTTTGGCGCTGTGCTGGACAGCAATAGTGGTCTCCACACGTTAGGGTGTCTTATGCTACGTTTGGTTATGTTACGTTTGGCGAGGTTAGGCTGGAATAGTATGGACTTTTGCGCCATACACTGCTATCCGCGCAATTCTGCGCTCCACGGTGTACTGACATTTTCTGCTTGGCAATAGGAGGCCAGCAGTCGTGGCCTTCGCGCTTTAGGTTGGGTTACACACCGTTTGTGTTG
>NW_016952548.1:0-541 GCF_001483705.2 Eufriesea mexicana
GTGCTATAGGCATTTCAATGCTATACAATCTGGAAGAAAAATAAAATGATACTGACATTTTCGACTAATATCATTGTGAGATGAGTTCCTTGCTTATGAAAGGAGGGAAAATCCGTTTGGAGTACTATAGCCATTGCAATGCTCCGGAGTCTGGTTGTAAAATTCAATTTTACTGACATTTTCGACTAATATCGAAATGAGCTACCTTTTTTGCATAAATAAGGAGGAAAGATTTTGTTGGCCTGCTATAGTCTTTGCAATGCTATAGAATATGGCTGGAAAGTCCAATATTATTGACAGTTTCGACTAATATCGTGGTGAGCTATCTCTCTTGCATAAATACGGAGGGAAGATTCTATTTGCGTGCTATATCCTTTGCAATGCTATAGAATCTGGCTGGAAACAACAATTTTATTGACAGTTTCTGCTAGCTAATATCGTGGTGAGCTATCTTTTTTGCATAAACAAGGAGGGTAGTTGTTACTGGCCTGCTATAGCCATTGCATTTCTATAGTATCTAGATGGAAAATTCAATTTTATA
>NW_016952549.1:0-590 GCF_001483705.2 Eufriesea mexicana
ATAGTCAAATCTAACCTATCCCAATCTAGCCAAACGTAATATAAGCGAACGTAGCATAACACAGCCTAACGTGCCGTGACCACTATTGCTGGCCTCCCCATCGCCAAGCAGAACATATCAGAGGACGGTAGAGCGCAGATATCCATAGAATGACAGTTTGCAGCACAAAAGTCAAAGATAACCTAACCAAACGAAGCTCAACCTAACATATCCAAACGTAACATACCACAAACTACCGTACTGAGGCCACTACTGCTGGAATACCCAGAGCCAAGCAGAGTAAAGTGGAGCACAGAAGATGGCAGATATACACCGAAAAACGGTGCACAGCACGAAAGTCAAATCTAGCTTTTCCAAACATAGCCTAAACTAACCTATCCAAACGTAATACCCAACTCAAGCTATCGCACTGCGGCCGCCTATTCTAGATTCCCGAGAGCAAAGCAGGGCATATTGGACAACTCTGTAGTACAGAATTGCACCGAATAGCAATGCATAGCACCAAAGTCGAAGCTATCCTGTCCTACCATGACCAAACGTAACACAAATCAATCTAACTTGCCGAGACGTCTATTGCTGGCAACCCCAGG
>NW_016952550.1:0-376 GCF_001483705.2 Eufriesea mexicana
GCAGAATAGAACAGAGCACAGTAGAGCGCTGAAATCCGCCGCATTGCAGTCTACAGCACAAAAGACTAAGGTATATAAACCTAACCTAACCGAACATAGCATAACTGAACGTAACGTGCTGAGGCCATTATTGCTTACCTACACAGAGCCGAGGAGAGTATGTTAGAGCGCTCAACTCCACCTAAAGGCAATGTGTAACACAAAAGTCAAAGCTAGCCACTCCTATCCTGTCCAATCGTGAACAAACCAAACGTAGCATAACTCTAGCAATCGTACCGTGAGAAATACTGCCGGACTGCCCAGAGCGAAGCAAAACACATTAGAAAAGAGTTGATCACCAAAGTCCATAGAATCACAGCGTATATCGGAATAGTCA
>NW_016952551.1:0-2030 GCF_001483705.2 Eufriesea mexicana
TCAACCGAATAGCAGTGTCTGTTACAAAAGTCGAGGATAACCTAACCTAACCGGGCCAATCCTGACATAACTGAACATAGCATAGTTCAAAGCAGCGGGCCGCGACTAATGATCCTAGCCTCCACAGAGCCAGGCAAAATGTAGTTGAGCACAGTAGATAACAGAAATACACCGTATAGCGATGTATAACACAATAGACAAAGTAGCCAATCCCAACCTGTCCAAACGTAGCATACGCAAACGTAACCTAACTGAACCTAACATGATGGGACCACTATTGCTGACCACGGCGGAGACAAGCAGGTTGTACTAGAGCGCAATAGTGCGCAGAAGTCCACATAATCGCAATGTATAGTACAGAAGTCGTATCTATCCAGGCCTAAGCCAAGCAAAAGTAACCTAACAAAGCGAAACCAAACGTAGCCTACCTCAACGTAACGCGCCGCGGCCACTATTTCTCTTATACCCAGAGTCGAGCAGAGTACCGCACAGCAATGTAGAGCGCAGAAATCCACCGATTAGCAGTGAATAGCACAAAGGTCACAGCTATCCTAACCTAACCAAATCAAACGTACCATAAGGAAACGTAACCTAACCCAACCTTACGCGCCGAGGCGACGATTTTTGGCTTCCGCAGAGCGAAGGAGGGAGTTTTATACCACAGTAGAGCTCAAAAATCCTGCGGAAAGCACAGTTTACCACAAAAGTCAAATATATCCTAACCTAACATATCTTACCGTACCCTAACCATAAATAAACTAATTTAACCTAACAGGCCGAGTCCGCTACTGCTGGCCTCTCCATCAACAATCAGAACGTATTGGAGTAGCGTAGAGCGTAGAAGGCCACGGAACGGCAATGTAGGGCAGAAAAGTCAAAGCTACCCAATCCTAGCCCTATCAAACGTAACATAACCAAACGTAGCATAACACCACATAACGTGTTGAGGCGAATATTGCAAGCATCTACAGAGGCATGCAGACCATACTAGAGCAATGTCAAGCGCAAAAATCCACCGAATAGCAGCGTATAGCACAAGAGTCAAAGCTATCCTATCCTTACCTAAGCACATGTAACATAACCAAACGTAATATAACTGAACCTAAAGTACCGAGATCACAATTGCTGTCCCCCAGGGACAAGCAGAACATAATAAAGCACAGTAGGGCGCAGAAATCCAACGAGTAGCGGTACATAGCACAAAAGCAAAACATAACCTAACCAAATATAGTCTAAGCTAACCTAACCCAGTGTAACATATCTCAGCATAACGTGCCGAGACCGCTATTGCTGGCCTTCGCAGGGCTAAGCTGATCATGTTAGAGCAGAAATCAATGAAGGAATCCACCGTATAGCAGTGTATTGCTCAAAACTCAGAGCTAACCTCTCCTGGTCTAACCAATCGTGACATAACTAAACATAGCATAACTAAACCTAACGTGACACGACCAGGACTGCTAGCCTTCACAGAGCAAAGCAGAATATATACGTGGATAGTAGGTCGCAGAAATCCTTAGAATTGCGGTGTATGCCATAAAAGTCTAAAGTTACCTATCTCAAACCAAACAAACTGAGCCTAACCGAACATAGCCTAACTGAACATCACGTGCCGCGACCACTATTTCTGGTCTCCCCATGGCGAAGCAGAATATAGTCGAGCAGCGCAGAGCGTAGAAATCCACTGAATATCGGTGTATACCACGAAAGTCATATCTGTCCATACCTAACATAGCCTAACCTTATGAAGCCAAACGTAACACATCTCGCCCGAACAGTCCGAGACCCCTACTACTGGTCACCCCAGAGTCCAGCAGAGGAGAGCAGGGCAACGTAGAGCGTATAAATCCACCGAAAAGCGGTGAAAAGCACAAAGGACAAAGCTACCCTATCCTAAACTAACCAGTCGTGACATAACCATACGTAGCATAACCAAACCTAGCGTGCCACGACCGCTATTGCTGGCCCCTGCAGAGCCATGCAGGGCGCAATAGAACACAGTAGAGCGCAGAAATCCACCGAGCAGCAGTGCA
>NW_016952552.1:0-819 GCF_001483705.2 Eufriesea mexicana
GTTAGGTGAAGGTAGATTACGTTTGATTATATTATGTTTGGTTAGGTTAGGCTAGGACAGCATCCACTTTTGTGCCACACACAGCTATCAGGTGGGTTTCCGCGCTCTGCTGTTCTCTGGTATATTCTACTTGTCTCTAGGGAGACCAGCGATAGTGGTATCGGCACGTCAGGTTAAGTTATGTTGCGTTTGTTAATATTACGTTTGGGCAGGTTATGACAGGGTGGACTAGTATTCTGTGCTATACAGTGCTATTCGGTGGGTTTCTACGCTCACACTGTCGTACTACACTCGGCTCGTCTTTGGGTAGGACAGAAATAGTGGTCACGGGACGTCAGCTTTACTTGGGCTACGCTTGGTTATGTTACGACTGGTTAGGGTAGGTGACGATAGCATTGACTTATGTGACGACACTGCTGTTGGGTAAACTTGTGCGTTATTCTGTACTCTAATACGATACGCTTGGCTATGGGGAGGACAGCAGTAGCGGTCGGGTCACGTTAGGTTGAGTTGTGTTACGTTTGGTTATGTTACGATTGGCTAGGTTACGAGAGGATAGCATCAACTTTTGTACTATACACTGCTATTCGGTGGTTTCCTGCACCGTTCTGTGCCCTTATACGTTCAGCTTTGCTCTAGGATGTCCTGCGATAATGGTATCGTCACGTTATTTTCAATTATGCTATGTTTGGCTAGTTTAGGTTAGGTCAAGTTAGGTTGGTATATGTTCGACTTTTATGCTTTACAATGCAATGTGGCGAGCTTCAGCGCTCTCCTGTGCACTAGTATATTTTACTAGGCTCTGCGGAGGCCGGCAAT
>NW_016952553.1:0-476 GCF_001483705.2 Eufriesea mexicana
TCCAGACATTCGTACATCCATACATGCATGCATCCATACATTCTTACATCCTTACATTCATACGTACATACTTCCACACATGCATACATCCATACATCCATACATCCATACATCCACCCATCCACACATCCATCCACTCATACATCCTTTCACTCATGCATCCATACATGCAAAGGTCCATCCATCCGCACCTCCATCCATCCATACAACCATCAATCCATACTTCCATCCATCCATACATCCATACATCCACACATCCATACATCCACAATTCCATCCATCCATGCACACATCCACCCATACGTACACACATACATACGTTCATACACACATCCATACATCCATGCATACACCCATACACTCATCCATACATACATCCATAGATACATCCGTTCATGCATCCATACATACACCCTTGCATACATCCCCACATCCATACTTCCATAAACGCATCCATTCGTACGTCCATCATTCGA
>NW_016952554.1:0-820 GCF_001483705.2 Eufriesea mexicana
CAACGCCGCGGATTCCCGTGATCTACTCTTCTGTAGTGTAACCTGTTTGGATCTGGGGAGATCAGGGGTAGCGGTGTAGGACGGTTATGCGGAGTTAGGTTACTCTTGGTTATGTCACGATTGGTAAGGTTTGGAGAGGATAGCTTCGACTCTTACGCCATACACTGCTATTCGGTGGATTTCTGCGCTCTACTGAGATATAATGTGTTCTGCCTTGCTGCTGGAGGCCATAAACGTTTGCCGCGGCGCGTTACCTACAGGTAGGTTACGTTCGGTTTGGTTAGGCTTGCTCGGGTTAGGACTGGAAATCTTCGGCTCTTGTGCTGTAGACTGAAACGCGTTGGATTTCTGTGCTCTACTGTGCTCTGGTAAGCGCTGTTTAGCTCTGGGGTGGCCAGTAAATGTGGTATTGCCATGTCAAGTTGAGATATGCTACGTTTGTTTCGGTTGCGTTAGCTATTGCTAGGTTCGCGTAGGTTCGACTTTTCTGCTATACAATGCGTTTCTATGGTCTTCCGCTCTCTACAGTAACCTAATAAGTTCCGCTTCACACTGGGTAAGCCACCAATAGTGGTCGTGGTTCGTTAGGATGGGTTAGGTTACGCTTGGTCAGTATAAGTTAGGATACGTTTGGCTTGGGTAGAATTTTCTTTTGCGCTAGACACTGCTGTTCTGTGGATTTCTGCTCCCCACTGTCCTGTGTCGTATTCAGCATGCCTCTGGGGACGCGAGAATTAGTGGTCGTGGCGCGTTATGATGAGGTATGTTACGTTCGGTTAGGTTAGGCTGGTTTGTGTTAGACTAGGTTAAATTTGACTTT
>NW_016952555.1:0-517 GCF_001483705.2 Eufriesea mexicana
CTTAGAGGAGAGTAGACCGCAGAAGTCCATAGCACGGCTGTGTATAGCACAAAAGTCGAAGCCGTCCTAACCAAGTGTAACCAAGCTTAACCTAACCAAACGTAACATATCTCAGAAAATCGTGCCACGTCCACTACTGCCGTCAACCCCACACTCGAACAGAGCATATATTACAGCAAAGTAGAAATAACAGTGTGTAGCGCAAAAGTAAAAGCTATCCTCTCCTACCCTAGCCAAGCCTAGTATAACCAACGGTAATATAACGGAGAGTAACGTGCGGAGATCTCCATTGCTGGCCTCCGCCGAGCCAAGCAGGACGTACTAGACCACAGCAGAGAGCAGAAGCTCACCACTTGACATTGTACAGCGCAAAAGTAAAGGATATCCTGACGAAACCTATCCTAACATAACCAAACTCTAGCCAGCAACATGACACAAACATACGTGTCGTGATGAGAATTTCTGACATTCCCAGAGAAAGGCAGAATATATTAGACCGCAGTCGAGCGCAGGAATC
>NW_016952556.1:0-713 GCF_001483705.2 Eufriesea mexicana
ATGGTAGGTATAGCCATCTACTTACAATAGAATAAGTCTATTCAAAATCAATAACCTGCCATACTTTGATGAATAGATCACCAAACGTTCTCAATGCATTGATAGGTATAGCCATCTACTTACCATAGAATAAGTCTATTATAAATTCAAAACCTGTTATAACTCGATGAATAGTCGCCTTAACGTTCTCAATCCAATGGTAGGTATAGCCATCTACTTACCATAGAGTAAGTCTATTCAAAATCTATAACCTGCTATAGTTTTATGAATAGATTACCTAACTTTCTCAATCCAATGGTAAGTAGAGCCATCTACATACCATAGAATAAGTCTATTCAAAATCTATAACCTGCTACAATTTGATGAATAGACCATCTAACGTTCTCAATTCAATGGTAGGTATAGCCATCTACTTACCATAGAATAGGTCTATTCAAAATCTATAGCTTACCATAGTTTGATGAATAGATCACCTTACGTTCTCAATGCAATGATAGGTATAGCCATCTATTTACCATAGGTCAAGTCAATTAAAAATTCATAACCTGTTATAACTCGATGAATAGATCATTTAACGATCTATTTACCATAGGTCAAGTCAATTAAAAATTCATAACCTGTTATAACTCGATGAATAGATCATTTAACGATCTCCATCCAATGGTAAATATAGCCATCTGTTTACCATAGAATAAGTCTATTCAAAATCTATA
>NW_016952557.1:0-495 GCF_001483705.2 Eufriesea mexicana
ATGCTATGGACTCTGGCAGGAAAATTCAATTTTACTGACATTTTCGACTAATAACGTGGTGAGATATCTTTCTTACATATATAAGGAGGAATGATTCAATTCACTTGCTGTAGCCGTCGCAGTGCTATAGAATCTGGCTGTAAAACTCAATTTTATTGACATTTTCGACTAATATCGCGGAGAGTTAACTTTCTTGCATAAATAAGGGGGAAAGATTCGTTTGGCGTGCTGTAGGCATTGCAAAGCAATAAAATCTTCCTGGAAAATTCAATTTTATTGACATTTTCGACTAATATCGTGGTGAGCTGTCTCTTTTGCATATATAAGTAGGTAGGATTCAATTGGCGTTATACAGCCGTCACAATGCTATAGAGTCTGGCTGGAAAGTTCAATTTTGTTGACATTTTCGACTATTATCGTGGTGAGCTGAATTCCTTGCGTAAGTAAGGAGGAAAGATGCTTTTTGAGTGCTATAGCCATTGCAATGATATATTT
>NW_016952558.1:0-397 GCF_001483705.2 Eufriesea mexicana
CGCGACCAGTACTGCTGGAATACCCAGGGCCAAGCAGAATGTAGTAGAGCACAGTTGAAGGCAGAAATCCTCTGAACAGCAGTATACAGCACGAAAGTCGGGGATAGCCTGGACGAGATTAGCCTAACATAACCAAACCAAATGTAACACAGCTAAACCTAATGTGCCGAGACAACTATTCCTGGCAACCTCAGAGCTAACCAGAATATACTAGTTCACAGTAGACCGCAGAAATCTGCGCTAATGCAGTGTATAGCACAAAAGTCAAAGCTACCCTATCGTAACATGGCCAATCGTAACACAAACGAACGTGGCATATCACAACATTACGCCATGCGGCCACTAATTCTGGCATCCGCAGAGCCAAACAAAATACACTATATCTCAGTAGAGCGCA
>NW_016952559.1:0-1140 GCF_001483705.2 Eufriesea mexicana
GCGCAGAAACCCACCGAATAAAAGTGTATAGCGCAAAAGTGAATGTTATTCTGTCGGAACAGTACCCAGCGTAACATAAACGAACGCAACACAGCTCTGCCTAACGAGTCAATACCACTACTGCTGGCCTCCCCACAGGCAAGCAGAATTTACTAGAGCACAGTAGAGCGCAGCAATCCACCGCACTGCAGTGTGTAGCGCAAATGTCACGGATATCAGAACCCAAAACCTAACCTAACCTAACCGTACGTGACATACCTAAACGTAACGTGCCGAGAATACCATTGCTGGACTCCCCAGAGCCAAAGAGAGCATATTAACGGAATTTAGTGCGCAGAAAACCACCGAATAGCGGTGTATAGTACAAAGGTCACAGTTATCAAATCCTAACCTATTCAAACGTAACATTACCGCACATAGCATAAAAAATATCTATCGTGCCACGAACAGTATTGCTGACGTCCTCAGGGTCGGTCAGATTACAGTAGAGCACAGTAGAGGGCAGAAAGCCACCAAATAGCAATGTATAGCGCAAGAGTCAAAGATATACTAACCTAACCATGCCTAACCTAACCTACCTAAGCGTAGAATAACTAAACCTCACGTGCCGCGCCCACTATAGAATAGCAGTGTATGGCACGACGGTCAAAGCCATCCCAGCCAAACGTAAACTAACCTAAACTCACCGAACGTAACATAACTCTCACAAACGTGCCAAGGCCGCTATTTGCGGCCTCCCCAGAGACAAGCAGATGCTAGTAGATCAATGCAGTGTACAGATAGCGGCCGAATAACAGTGTATAGCATAAAAAGTCAATGCTACCCTATCCTAACCTAACCAAACGTAATAAAACCAAACGCAGCCTAACTCGACCTAACGTGTCGAGACCGCAATTGCCGGCCTCCTCGACGCCAAGAAGAACATATTAGGGTACAGTAGACCGCAATAATCCACCCAACCGTAGTGTATAGCACAAAAGTCAAAGCAATCCTATCGCAACATAACCAAATGTAAAATAAGTATACGTATAGTAACCCAACCAGACGTGCCACGGCGGCTATTGCTGGCCCCACTAAAGCTATGCAGAGTATAACAGAGCAGTGTAGAAGGCTGGAGTCGTCCGAATAGCAGTGTATAGC
>NW_016952560.1:0-846 GCF_001483705.2 Eufriesea mexicana
TGCATGCCAGAGAATAGGTCTATTCAAAATCTATTGTCTGTTATAGCCTGGTGAGTAGATCGCATACCGCCACCAAACCAAACGCAAGTACAGCCACCTAGTTTCCAGAGAATATGTCTAGTCAGAACCTATAACCTGTAATATTTTGGTGAATAGATCGTCTAACGCCTTCAATCCAATGGCAAGTACAGCCACCTGGTTGCCAGGGAATAGGTCTATTCAAAGTCTATAACGTCTTATACCTTGGTGAATAGATCGTCTAACGCCTCCAATTCAATGGCAAGTACAGCCATCTACTTGCCAGACCATCTACTTGCCAGGGAATAGGTCTATTCAAAATCTATATCCTGTTATATCGTGGTGAACAGATGGCCGAACGCCCTCAGTCCAATGGCAAGTACAGCCATCTACTTGCCAGAGAATAGATCTATTCAATATCTTTTTTCTTGTTATAGCTTGGTGAGTATATCGCATAACGCCTTCAATCCAAGGGCAAGTACAGCCATCTACTTGCCAGAGAATAGGTATACTCAAAACCTATAATCTGTTATAGCCTCCTGAATAGGTCGCCTAACGCCTTCAACCAATGGCAAGTACAGCCATCTACTTGCCAGAGAATAGGTCTATTCAAAATCTATAACCTGTTATAGCATGGTGAATAGATCGCGAAACGCCATCAATACAATGGCAAGTACAGCCATCTACTTGCCAGAGAATAGGTCTATTCAAAATATATAATCCCGTATAGCTTGGTGATTAGATCGCCTAACGCCTTCAATTCATCGGCAAGAACAGACATCTACTTGCCAGAAAATAGGTATATTCGAAATCTATTGTCTGTTATAG
>NW_016952561.1:0-469 GCF_001483705.2 Eufriesea mexicana
GTACTATAGTCACTGCAATGCTGTAGACTCTGGCTGGAAAATTTAATTTTATTGACATTTTCGGCTAATATCGAGGCGAGCTAACTTTCTTGCATAGATAAGGAAGAAAGATCCTATTGGCGTGCTATAGCCATTGCTATGCTATTGAATCTGGCTGGAAAAATGAATTTTATGGACATTTTCGGCTAATATCGTTGTCACCTAACTTTCTTACATAAATAAGGAGGAAAGATTCTATTGGCTTGAAATAGCCATAGCAACGCTACAGAATCTGCCTGGAAAATTCGTTTTTATTGACATATTCGACTAATATCGTGGTGAGCTAACTTTCTTGCCTAAATAAGGATGAAATAATGTATTGGCGCGATATAACCACTGCAATGCTTCAGAATCTGGCTGGAAAACACGATTTTATGGACATTTTCGTCTGATATCGTGGTGAGCTACCTTTCCCGCCTAAATAATGAGA
>NW_016952562.1:0-512 GCF_001483705.2 Eufriesea mexicana
ATTGAACTTTCCAGCAACATTCTGTAGCACTGCAATGCCTATAGCACGCCAAGAGAATCTTTTTTCTTTATTTATGGAATAAGGTTACCTCACAACGATATTAGTAGGAAATGTCAATAAAATTGTATTTTCCAGCCAGATTCTACAGGACTGCAATGGCTATAGCACACCAATAGAGTCTTTCCTCCTTATTTATGCAGGAAAGTTAGCTCACCACAATGTTAGCCGAAAATGTCAATAAAATTGTATTTTCCAGCCAGATTCTACAGGACTGCAATGGCTATAGCACACCAATAGAGTCTTTCCTCCTTATTTATGCAGGAAAGTTAGCTCACCACAATGTTAGCCGAAAATGTCAATAAAATTGAATTTTCCTGGACGATTCTAGAGCTTTGCAGTGCCTATAGGGCAACAGTAAAATCTTTCCTGCTTACTTACGCAAGGAAGTCTCCTCACCATGATATTAGACGAAAATGTCAACAAATTTGTATTTTCCAGCCACAATCTATATC
>NW_016952563.1:0-1450 GCF_001483705.2 Eufriesea mexicana
AGCAGAGTATAGTAGAGAAACGTGGAGCGCAGAAATACACTGAATATCAGCGAACAGCACAAAAGTCATTGCCATCCTAGCCTAACATGACCAGATATAGCATTACCAAGCGTAACATAAGCAGACATAACGTGCCAAGCCCACTACTGCTGACATAAACAGAGCCAACCGGAATATACTAGATCAGAGTGGGGCGCAGGCATCCGCGGCATTTCAGTATAAAGCACGCTGTAACCTAACCTGACCTAACATAACCCAACCTATCTTGGCCTAACTCAGCGTAACGTGCCAAGGCTCATATTGCTGTCTTTCCCACAGGCAAGCAGAGAATATTAGAGCACAGTATAGCGGTGAAGTTCGCCGACTAGCAGTTTAAAGCACAAAAGTCAATGCAACCCCCTCCTACCCGAACCAAACGTAGCGTAAATCAAAGGAACGTGACGGGACAACTATTAGTGGCCTCGACAGACCCATGCAGGGCATAGTAGAGCAGCATGGGGGTTAGGAAAAGGCCGTACCCAAGTATATAGCACAAAAGCACAGTGATCCCATCCTAACCTGTCCAAACGTAATATAACCGAACGCAACTTATCTCAACCTGACATGCCGAGACCACTATTGCTGGGCTCCCCAGATCCGAGTAGAATATACTAGAGCACAGCAGAGCGCAGGAAGCATCCAAACAGCAGCGAATAGCACAAATGTCAAGGATATCCTGACCTTACCTGACACAGCCTAGACAAACCAAACTTAGACTAGATGAACCTAACGAGGCAAGACAAAAATTGCTGGCCTCCGCAGTGGCAAGCACAACACACCAGATAAAAGTAGAGCGCAGAGGACCACCTAATAGCAGTGTACGCCACGAAAGTCAAGGCTATGCATGCCTAACCCAAACGAACACAACCTAAACAAACGTAGACTAAATGTACCTAACGCGTCGAGACCAATATTGCTGACCTCCTCAGAGCCCAGCATAGCATATTAGTGCAGAGAAGGGCGCAGAAATCCATCGAGCAGCAGTGTATACCACAAAAGGCAAGGTTATCCTATCCTAACCTATCCAAACGTAGCATAAACAAACGTAACATATCTCGACTTAACGTGCCGAGACCAATACTGCTGACCTCTCCAGAGCCAAACAGAATAATCTAGAGCACGGTAGAGCGCAGAATTAAGCCGCGTTGGAGTGCAAAGCGCGGAAGTCAAGTCTATCCTAACATAACATGGCCTAACCTAACCTAACCAAACGCGAGATAACACATGCTAACGTGCTAGACACCACCTACTAGCCTCCCCACCGCAAAGCAGAAAATACAAATGGAGAGCGTCGCACAGAAGGCCATCCGCTGGCAGTGAGTAGCACAAAGGTCTATGATACCTAATTCTAGCCTGCCATAAGCTAACCTAACCAAACGTAGCATAACTCACAAATAACGTGCCGAGACCA
>NW_016952564.1:0-220 GCF_001483705.2 Eufriesea mexicana
AAACACAGCATAACCTTATACGACCGAACGGAATCGAACTCAACCTAACGTGCCGAGACCACTGTCGCTAGTTTCCACATCTCCATGCAGAACATATTAGTGGAGAATAGAGAGCAGAAATCCGTAGAATCGCAACGCATGGCACAATAGTCGAAGTTACCCTCTCCCAAGATAACCATACGTAACATAACTGGAGGTAGCATAACTCAACCGAATGTGC
>NW_016952565.1:0-948 GCF_001483705.2 Eufriesea mexicana
TTCAAAACGATCCATGTATAGAAAATTAGTGGCTAGGGACACTGAAAAATGACGCTGCGGTACACAGAACGTCCACCAACGGAGCTCTGCAGCTGTATTTTTAACCTGTCGGATGATGGTGTACGTTTCCTAACAATTCTAGAATGTGACAACACAGATCCATTATCTCTCGACATATCTGCAGTTGACAACACTGTACCGAGTACAGCCGTCGTCACAGTAGCGTATGCGCTGGATCAATTTGATAATGACAATGGGCAGTTCCTTTATGGTGTGAGATACTAGCAATTGGCGTAGTAGTACTGAACACAGCAATCATCGCAGTGCTTTAGCCATTTGGTTCATCTGCTCACTGATAAATTACGTTCAACGGCAATTATAGTGTAACGTATGAATTTTACCGTTATCGTAAGAGAAATTTTTAATTGACAGAACGATACGTAATACGTCCATCAACGGAGCTCTGAAGCCGACGGATTAACCTGTTCAATCATGATGTAGGTGGTTTTGCAATTCTAGAATGCCAAAAGACATTTCCGCTATAGCTCCAGATATTAACAATTGACACAAGAGTACTAAGTACAGAAATCGTTACTGTACCTCAGTCGTTGCGTTAATTTGTACACTGATGATATTAATTCCAAAGCAAGAATATAGTTATCAATGCATAGTACGGTTGTGGTTAGAGATATGTACATTCGACAGCATGGCTCTTAATGCATCAACCAACAGTGCAGAGTAGCCGATGGTTGATCTATTCAATGACGATATAGATTCCATAGCAATTCTAGAGATGCAAGATACAAATCCATTACACCTCATGATACTAAGACCTGGCAACAGGCTACTATGTACAGTCATCATCACAGTACTGTAGCCTCTGGTCCAATTTGATCACAGATAACAAATGTTCCACAGTAGTGTATTCCAACTACTATGGAATTTACA
>NW_016952566.1:0-1462 GCF_001483705.2 Eufriesea mexicana
CCATGCAGAGCATATTAAAGGGGACGAGACCTCCGAATTCCATAGGATCGCAGGGTATAGCAGGAAAGTCAAAGATACCCATACCTGACGCAAACAAATATAACATAGCAGAATGTAGCCTATCGAAACCTAACGTGCCGAGAACATTATTTAGAACTCCGATATCCGCAGAATCTCAGTGTAAACCAGAAAAATCAAAGTTATCCGTACCTAAGCCAAACAAACATGACATAACCGAACATATCATAACTCAAAATATCGTGCCGAGAAAGCTATTGCTGCCTTCCCCAGATCAAAGCAGGATATACTAGAGCACAGCAGAGCGCAGAAATTCTCCGAACACCAGTGTACAGCACAAAAGTTGAAGCTACGCAATCCAAACATAGACAAAGCCATCCTAACCGAACGTTACCTGACCCAACATAACGCGCCGAGGCCACTATTACAGGTCTTTCAACAGAAAAACTGTACATATTAGGGCACAGTATTGCGCAGGAATCAAACCCTACAATCGGGGCTATGGCACTAAAGTCAAAGCTATCCTCTTCCAACCTAACCAATCGTAACGTTACCGAAGGTAACATGACTCAAAATATCGTGCCGCGACCACTACTGCTGGCCACCCCAGAGCCAAGCAGAGTACATTAGTGGAGAGCAGAAGCAGAAATCCATAGAATAACAGTGTATATCAGAAAGGCCGAAGCTACCAATGCCTAACCCAAGCCAACAGGGCATAGCCAAACACAGCCTAACCGAACCTAATGCACAGAGACCGCTATTGCTGGACTCCTAGAGCCAAGCAGGACATACAAGTGCCCAGTAGAGCACAGAGATCCACCGAAAGCAGTGTGCGGCGCAAAAGTTGAAGCTATCCCGTCCAAACGTAGCCTAAGCCAACCTAACCGAACGTAACTTGTCTCAACGTAACGTGCCGAGGCCACAATTACTGGCTTTCCCAGAGCCAAGCTGAAAACATTAGGACACTGTAGGAAGCAGATATCCACCTATTATCGGTCAACAGCACTAAAGTCAAAGCTATCCTTCCTAAACCTAACCGATCGTAAAATGACCAAACGTAACATAGCTGAACCGAACGATCCGCGACCACTATTGCTGGCCACCCCATAGCCAAGGAGAACACATTTGTGGATTGTAGAACGCAGAAATCCATAGAATAGCTGTGCATATCGGAAATGACGAAGCTACATACGCCTAAACCAAGCGAACAGAATACAGCCAAACACAGCCTAACTCAACCTATCGTTCCGAGACCGCTATTGCTGTACTCCCAGGGCCAAACAGGGCAAACCAGAGTACAGTAGAGCGCGGAAGTCAACCGAATATCAGTGTTGAGAGCAAAAGTTAAGGCTACCCTAACCAAATTTCGCCAAACCCTTCCTAACCGAACGCTACCTGGCTGAACATAACGTGCCGCGAAGAGTATTGCTGGCCTTCCCAGAGC
>NW_016952567.1:0-289 GCF_001483705.2 Eufriesea mexicana
ACGTATGCAAGGAAGATAGCTCACCACGGTATTGGTCGAAAATGTCAATAAAATTGAATTTTCCAGGACGATTCGAAAGCATTGCAGTGCCTATAGCACGCCACTAGAATCTTTCCTCCTTATTTATGTAAGGAAGTTGGCTCACCACGATATCTAGTGGAAAATGTCAAAAGAATTGAATTTTCCAGCAAGATTCTTTAGCATTGCAATGGCAATAGCACGCCAATCGAATATTTCCGCCATATTTACGCAAGAAAGCAAGCTCACCACGATATCAGTCGAAAATGTC
>NW_016952568.1:0-588 GCF_001483705.2 Eufriesea mexicana
AATTTCATTGACATTTTCGACTAATATCGTGGTGAGCTGACTTTCTTGTATAAACAAGGAGGAGATATTCTCTTGCTGTGCTATAGGCATTGCAGTCCTATAGAAGCTGCCAGGAATATTAAATTTTATTGACATTTTCGGCTAAGATCGTGGTGAGCTAACTTTCTTGGAATGAATATGGACGAAAGATTAAATTGGCGTGCTATAGCCATTGCAATTCTATAGTATCTGGTTTGAGAATTCAGTTTTATTTACATTTTCGACTAATATCGTGGTGAGCAAACATCCTTGCATAAATAAGGGGGAAAGATTCTATTGGCACGCTATAGCCATTGCAGTGCTATACAATCTGGCTGGAAAGTTTAATTTTATTCACATTTTCGACTAATGTCGTGGTGGGCTAACTCTCTTGCATAAATACGGAGGAAAGATTCTATTGACGCGCTGTAGCCACTGTAATACTATAGAATCAGTCTGGAACATTCAATTTCTTTGATATTTTCGGCTGATATCGTGGTGAGCTATCTGTCTTGTATAAATAAGGAGGAAAGATACTATTGACGTGCTATAGCCATTGCAATGCTACAG
>NW_016952569.1:0-545 GCF_001483705.2 Eufriesea mexicana
TATAGCTTGGTATATAGATCGCCTACCGCCTTCAATCCAATGGCAAGTACAGACATCTACTTAGCAGAAAATAGGTGTATTCAAGATCTATAATCTGCTATAGCTTGGTGAATACATCGCCTAACTCCATCAATCCAATGGCAATTACAGCCATCTTATTGCCAGAGAATAGGTCTATTCAAAATCTATATCCCGTTATAGCATGGTGAATAGATCGTCTAACGCCTTCAATCCAATGGCAAGAACAACCATCTACTTGCCATTGAATAGGCCTATTCAAGATCTATAATCTGTTATTGCTTGGTGAGTACATGGCCGAACGCCTTCAATCCGATGGCAAGTACAGCCATCTACTTGCCAGAGAATATGTCTATTCTAAATATATAACCTGTTATTGAATCGCCTTCGATCAAATGGCAAGTGCAGCCATGTACTTGCCAGAGAATTGGTCTATTCAAAATCTATAATCTGTTATAGCTTATTGATTACGTCGCCCAACGCCTTCAATCCAATGGCAAGTACAGACTTCTACTTGCCAGAAAATA
>NW_016952570.1:0-1048 GCF_001483705.2 Eufriesea mexicana
CAGATTCTATAGCACTGCAATGGTTATAGCACGCCGCTAGAATATTTCCTCCTTATTTATGCCGGAAAGGTAGCTCTCAACGATATTAGCCGAAAACGTCAATAAAATTGAATTGTCCAGGCAGATATTATAGCACTGCAATGGCTATTGCACGCTAATTGAATCTTTCCTCCCTTTTTATCGATGAAAGTTAGCTCACCACGATATCTGTCGAAAATAGTCGAAAATCTCAATAAAATTGTACATTCCAGCCAGATTCTATGGTATTGCAATGCCTATAGCACGTCAATAGAATCTTTCCTGCTTATTTATGCAAGAAAGTGAGCTCATCACGATATTAATGGAAAATGTCAATAAAATTTAATTTTCCAGCCGGTTTCTGTAGCATTGCAACGCCCATAGCACGCAAATATAGTCTTTCCTCCCTATCTATCGGAGAAAGCTAGCTCACCACGATATTAGTCGAAAATGTAAATGAAATTGAATTTTCGAGGCAGATTCTATAGCACTGCAATGGCTACTGCGGGCCAATATAGTCCTTCCTCCATATTTATGCAAGAAAGTAAGCTCACCACGATATTAGTCGAAAATGTCAATGAAATTGAGTTTTCGAGCCGGATGCTATAGCATTGCAATGGCCATAGCAGACCAATATAATCTTTCCTCCATATTTATGCAAGAATGTCCGGTCACCACGATATTAGCCGAATATGTCAATAAAATAGAATTTTCCATCCAGATACTATTGAATTGCTATGGCTCTAGCGCGCCATTAGAATCTTTCCTCCTTATTTAAGCAAGAAGGTTACCACACTACGATATTAGTCGAAATTGTCAATAAAATTGAATTTTCGAGGCAGATTCTATAGCATTGCAATGGTTATAGCACGCCGCTAGAATATTTCCTCCTTATTTATGCCAGAAAGGTAGCTCACAACGATATTAGCTGAAAACGTCAATAAAATTGAATTGTCCAGGCAGATATTATAGCACTGCAATGGCTATATCACGCTAATTGAATCTTTCCTCCCTTTTAATCGATGAAAGT
>NW_016952571.1:0-1419 GCF_001483705.2 Eufriesea mexicana
GCGTGTAATGATTGAGGTGTGTGTGAATTGTGTATGTAATGTAATGTATGAAAGAAGAAAGAAGAAAACGCGAGTGATTTTACATAGGTCAGTTGCAATTGAGTTTTAACCCTTTGCACTCGAGAGGCTCCCTTCAGTCGCCATTTGATAAAATTTCGAAGATCGATATTAATTCATATATCAAATTTAAGATAATGTAACGGTATGCAAGGTATAGAAATCAAATAGTTCTATATGTTAATTATTATACAATGTCTTATTTACTGCTGGAAAAAATATCGTTAACTTTATAGCAGAAAATCTTTGAACTCCTACTCATCTTTAGCCAAAAAATCGTCGAGTTTAAAGGGTTAATAGTGAGAAGAGGTGTAATTGTTATAACTCAATTATATTTAAACTTAATATTTGTGTTTTATAATCTTTGTAATTAAATAAAGAATTGTTCTTACTGTTATTAATATTTCATCCACCACTAACAATTTGAACTTAGAGTGACAGTATATTGAAGTATGGTAAAATAAAAGTTTCATGCTTACACGGAGAGTAGTTAAATATCCGAAGCAGATGGAATTTACGTGTCAGTCATTATTATTTTATTTACAATATCACGCATTTGCCTACCACTTGTTTCCGTAGCGTAATTCGAATACGTTTCGTTAATTCCCATGTGCCACGTGTTGTTTCCTCTTTCTGTACAAATCTCTTTTTTCTTCCGTGCGTGGCACAGACGCGAAGTTGCAGTGTGCTTGTACGCTTAAAAGAGAAACGGTCGATCGGAGCACGATGAATAATTCCCCCAGAGTGCAGTATCCGATTTCCCCAAACGATATCGTTCTGCGTGTATGAGTACGTTCGATCCGATAAAATGGGTCGTTTTAAAGTCTCTGCTTAAAAATATTCGGCTTCGTCAATACTGATAGAAATATCAGCTTCTTTATTTCATTGTGCATGCAAATCTCGATGTCTTCTTTATTCCATATTTATTCTACCTTTTACGCAATTCGCCTACATTTCCCGATATTTTTCTCACGCCGGCATTTCCATTGTAGGTTAATGACGTTTAACAAATGTTTTTACTGCTTTAATTAATCTTATTTGCGCGAACGTTCTTCGTGCTCCTTTTTATATCAAATATTAATCCAATGCGAGATTTTAACTCGTTTAATCAATATTAATATCAATTAATGTTATTATTAATGTTAATTCTTAATAATATATTTGTATAATTTGTTTATTTGTTTTCATAAAATATATGTAAGAGTTGTGAGTTTGCTGTTTAACAATTATATATTTGTTAAGCCTTGGAATGTCGTGCCAGTATTTCATTCGGCCCTTTCTTTAGAATGGACCCAGAAGACGTTAGGGTCTTCTGGCAGCCAGATTCTAATTGCTGTTTTAGTTCAAGTTCCGTGTCCTTTC
>NW_016952572.1:0-901 GCF_001483705.2 Eufriesea mexicana
GGAATCCACCTAATAGCATAGTATAGCACTAAAGTCAAAGCTATCGTCTACCAACTGAAGCAAACGTAATATAACCAAGCGTAACCTACCTAAACCTAACAGGCCGCAACCACCATTGCTGGCCTTCACAGGGCCAAGAAGAACACATTAGTGGCGGGTAGAAAGCAGAAATCCATAGGATCGCAGTGTACTTCAGAAGTGTCAATGCAACAAAAAACCTAACTCAAACCAAGAGAACATAACCAAACATAGCCAAACTCAGCCTAACGTGCCGAGACATCTATTGCTACACTCCCAGGAGACAAGCAGGCCATACTAGAGCACAGTGGATAGGAGAATTCCTCCGAATAGCAGTCTACAGCGCAAAAGTTAAAGACTATCCTACCCAAGCTTAGACAAACCCAACCAAAAGGAACGCAAAATGCCTCTACATAAAGTGCCGAGGCGACTATTGCTAGCCTTCCCATAGACAAGCTGTAAATATTGTACCACCCTAGGCCGCAGAGATGCACCTAATAGCAGACTATAGCATTAAAGCAAAGCTACCCTCTCCTAACATAGCCAATCGTAACACAGCCGAACGTATCATGACTCAACCTAACGGTACGGAGACACTGTGGGTGACATCCCCAGAGCCAAGCAGAACGCATTAGTGGTGGGTAGCACGCAGAAATCCACTGGTTCGCAGTGTACTTTGGAAGCATCAAAGCTAAGCAAACCTAACTCAAAGAAACAGAACATATCCAAACGTAGCCTAACTCTGCCCGACGTGCCGAGACATACTTTTGTGCAACCCCAGGAGCCGCGCAGGCCACACTAGAGCACAGTATATCGCAGAAATCCACCGAATAGCAGTGTATAGCACAAAAGCCGAAGTCACCTATCCTAACATAGCCAAACG
>NW_016952573.1:0-546 GCF_001483705.2 Eufriesea mexicana
GACATCTACGATCTACTATACCATAGTATGTCCTGTGTGGCTATGTTGAGGACAGCGAAAATGGTCTCGGCTCAATGGGTTTAGTTATGTTACGTTCGGTTATGTTACGTTTGGCTATGATAAGACAGGAGAGCAATGACCTTTGTTCAATACACTGCCATTCGTTATATTTCTGCGCTCTGCCGTCCTCTAACTTGTTCTGCTTGGGTCTGTGGTGGCCAGCAATAGAGGTCCCGACACGTTGGTTTGAGCTACGTTGCGCTTGGCTGCGTTACCTTCTGCTAGGCTATGACAGCATAGCTCTGACTTTTGTGCTACACAGTGCTATTCCGCAGATGCCTGCGCCCTACTGTGCCCTATTATGATCGGCTTTTCTATGGGGAGGACAGCAGTAATGGTCCCGGCACGTTAGATTCAGTTATGTTACGTTCGGTTTTGTTAATTTGGCTTGGTTAGGATAGGATAGCTTTGACTTATGTGCTTCACACAGCGACTATATAGATTCCTGCGTTCTACATTGCTCTACTACCCTCTGCTTGGCTCTGC
>NW_016952574.1:0-311 GCF_001483705.2 Eufriesea mexicana
TCTCCCCCAACATGTACTGCATGGCTCTCTGGAGGGCAGCAATAGACGTCTCGAGACGTTAGGCTGAGCTAAGTTACGTTTGATTACGTTACGTTTAGTCAGGTTAGGAGAGGATATCATTGACTTTTGTGCTATACACTGCTATTCCATGGTTTCCTGCGCTCTACTGAGCTCAAGTATGTTCTGCTTGTCTCTGTGCAGGCCTGATGTAGTTGTCTCGGCACGTTAAGCTGTGTTAGGCTACGTTGGGTTAGTTGAAGTCATTTCAAGTCAGGCATGAATGTCTTTGACTTTCTTGCTGTGCACTGCAA
>NW_016952575.1:0-973 GCF_001483705.2 Eufriesea mexicana
CTATAGCATTGAAATGGTTACAGCTTGCCAATATAATCTTTCCTCCTTGTTTATGTAAGAAAGATTGCTCACCACGGTATTTGTCGCAAATGTCAATAAAATGGAATCTGCCAGGCACATTCTATATCATTGCAATGGCTATAGTACGCCAATAGATTCTTTCCACCTTATTTATGGAAGAAAGTTAGCTCTCCACGATATTAGTCAAGAATGTCAATAAAATTGAAACTGCCAGGAACATTCTATATCATTGCAATGGCTATAGCACGCCAGTAGAATTTTCCCCCTTATTTATGCAAGAAAGGCAGCTCAACACGATATTAGTCAAAAATGTCAATAAAATTAAATTTTCCAGACAGATTCTTCTGCATTGCAATGGCTATAGTACGATAGCACGCAAAAAGTATCTTTCCTCCTTACCTATGCAAGGAAGTTGGCTCACCGCGAAATTAGTCAAAAATGTGAATAAAATTGAATTTTCCAGCAAGATTCTATAGCATTCCAATGCCTATAGCATACCAAACAAAATCTTTCCCCTTGATTTATGGAAGAAAGTCAGCTCATAACGATTTTAGTCGAAACTCTCAATAAAATCGACTTTTCCAGCCAGATTCTACTGCACTGCAATGGCAATAGGACGCCAAAATGAACTTTCCGTCATACTTATGCAAGGAAGCTAGCTCACCACGATATTAGATCACCACGATATTTGTCGAAAATGTCAATAAAATGGAATCTGCCAGGCACATTCTATATCATTGCAATGGCTATAGCACGCCAGTAGAATTTTCCCCCTTATTTATGCAAGAAAGGCAGCTCAACACGATATTAGTCAAAAATGTCAATAAGATTGAATTTTCCAGCCGGATGCTACAGCATTTCAGCGGGTGTACCACGCCAATAGAGTCCATCCTCTTTATTTATGCAAGAAAGTATGCTCACCACGATATTAGTCAAAAATGCCAATAAAATA
>NW_016952576.1:0-269 GCF_001483705.2 Eufriesea mexicana
TATTCGAGAAAGTTAGCTCACCATGGTATTAGCCGAAAATGTCAATAAAATTCAAATTTCCGGACCGATTTTACAGCATTGCAATGGATATAACACGCCAAAAGGATCTTTCCTCCATACTTATGCAAGGAAGCTTGCTCTCCACGATATTAGTCGAAAATACAATAAAATTGAAATTTCCAGCCTGATTCTGCAGCATTGCAATGGCTATAGCAGGCCAAAAGTATCTTTCCCCCTTACTTATGCAAGGAAGTTGGCTTACCACGCTA
>NW_016952576.1:361-600 GCF_001483705.2 Eufriesea mexicana
TTTCCTCCTTATTTATGCAAGAAAGCTAACTCAACACGATATTAGTCGAAAATGTCAATAATATAGTATTATCCATCCAGTTTCTATAGTATTGCAGTGGCTATAGCTCGCCAATAGAATCTGCCCTCCATGTTTATGCACGAAAGTTATCTCACCACGATATTGGACGAATATGTCAATAAAATTGAATTTTCAAGGAAGATTCTATAGCATTGCAATGCCTATAGCACGCCAATAGA
>NW_016952576.1:672-878 GCF_001483705.2 Eufriesea mexicana
TTGAATTTTCCAGCCAGATTCTATAGCATTGCAATGGTTATAACTTGCCAATATAATCTTTCCTCCTTGTTTATGCATGAAAGTTAGCTCACCTCGATATAAGTCGAAAATGTCAATAAAATTGAATTTTCCTGGCAGATTCTACAGCATCGCAATGGCTATAGCACGCCAAAAGGATCTGTCCTCCATACTTATGCCAGGAAGCT
>NW_016952577.1:0-675 GCF_001483705.2 Eufriesea mexicana
TTTGGCGTGCTATAGCCATTGCAATCCTGTAGAATCTGGCAGGAAAATTCAATTTTATTGACTTTTACGACTAATATCGTGGTGAGCTATCTTTCTTACGTAAATAAGACGGAAAGATTCTATTAGCGTGCTATTGCCATTGCAATGCTACAAAATCTACATGGAAAATTCAATTTTATTGACATTTTCGACTGCTATCGTAGTGAGATGACTTTCCTGCATAAACATGGAAGAAAGATTTAATTGGCGTGCTATTGCCATTGCAATGCTATAGAATCTGAATGGAAAATTCAGTTTCATTAACATTTTCGACTAATATCGTGGTGAGCTAACTTTCTTGCATAAACAAGGAGGAACGATTATATTGGAAAGATATAACCATTGCAATGCTATAGAATCTGGCTGGAAAGTGCATTTTTATTGTCATTTTCAACTAATATAGTAATAGTGGTGAGCTAACTTCCTTGCATAAGTAAGGAGGAAGGATCCTTTTGGCTCACTGTTGCCATTGCAAAGATATAGAATGTGCCTGGCAGATACAATTTTATTTATATTTTCGACTAGTATCGTGGTTATCTATCTTTCTTGCGTAAATACGATGGAAGGATTCTTTTGGCGTGCTATTGCCATTGCAATGCCAACGAATCTGGCTGGAAAAATCAATTTTATTGACAT
>NW_016952578.1:0-544 GCF_001483705.2 Eufriesea mexicana
TCGGTACGTCAGGATGAGTTAGGATACGTTTAGCTACGGTACGCTTGGTCAGGTTAGGACATGGTAGCTTTGACTTATGCGCTATACACTAATACTCGGCGCAATTCCATGATTTACTGTGGCTTATGACATTCTGCTTGGCTCTGGGCAGGCCAGGAGCAGCGGTCGCTGCGCGTTACATTGAGCTATGCTACGTTTCGTTAGGTTATGTTAGGTCAGGTTAGGTCGTGATATCTACATCTTTTGTGCTATTCACTGTAATGCGGTGGATATCTGCGCGCTACTGTGCTCCAGTAGATTCTGCTCGTACCTATGGGGGCCAGAAATTGTGATCTCGTCATGTTAGGTTGACTTATGTTACATTTGGTATATTAACTCTGGCTAGCTTGGGATAGGCTCTTCTGACTTTTGTGATATTCGCTGCTCTTCCGTGGATTTCTTCGCTCTAGTGCGCTCTATGTCACGGGGATGTCCAGTAATTGTGGTATCGGCACGTTAGGTTGAGTAAGGTTACGTTAGAAGGGTTATGTTAGGGTGCCTACGA
>NW_016952579.1:0-826 GCF_001483705.2 Eufriesea mexicana
CTGTGTCCATGGCCTCCTCCTGGCCCCCCTTCCTTTGGGCCGGCTGCGGGCCCGGTGCTCCGCAGGTCGGCGGTCCCTTGGCGGTAGCGTTCGCGGAGACGGAATTCGAGGAAGCAGCTTTCGAATTGGCGCTCGCAGGCGCCGAGGCGAACACGGCGCCTCCAGGCGCCTGGCGAGCCGCGCTGTTTGCCTTTGGCGGGCAGCACGCCTTACTGCCCAGCCGGTGGTTGGTGGGGCGGCCGAGCCCGGCGTAAACCGGGCACATGGATGCAGGCGCACTACACCCACCGGCACGGTGGCCCGCCGCGCCACACCTGAAGCAGGTGTCGCTGCCGTCCACCGCGCTAGTGCATCCGTTCCTTGTGGGACCGAACGCAAGGCAACGGAAGCACTGGAGGCGCCGTGCCTCCAAGGCTACAACACGGGCCGAAGTCCAGCCGACGCGGATCCGCCCGCAATCGACGGCCTTTCTCGCTGCCGCGAGGGGACACTGAGCCCATACAGAGCCCAAAGCGGAAGACCGGATCACTCCGGTTCTTATTTCCGCCTCGGTGCAATCACCGACCCTAGACAGGGCAGCGGCTACCTCGCGGGGGGCGACAGAGTCGTCGAGCCCTGTCACCCTCAGCTCCGCTTTTTTGGTGGGAACCGTAACACGCATGCCGGATCCCTCCAAGGCTTCGCTCATTCGCCCGGCGAGAGCTGCGGCTCGCTGTGCGCCCTCGGGTCTGCCGACCTCCAGCAGTAGACCGCCGAAAGCGGTCCGACGGGGGCGCAAGTCCTCGATCCCGAGGTCGGCGAGATTTATCTTTCCCCTTGCAGCGGA
>NW_016952580.1:0-214 GCF_001483705.2 Eufriesea mexicana
TAAAATTGAATTTTCCAGCAATATTCTGTAGCATTGCAAAGGCTATAGCACGCCAATAGCGTCCTTCCTCCTTATTCATGCAAGAAAGATAACTCACCACGATATTAGTCGTAAATGTCAATAAAACTGAATTTTCCAGCCGGATTCTACTGCATTGCATTTTCTATATCACGCCAATAGATTCTTTCCTCCTTATATATGCAAGGAAGTTAGC
>NW_016952580.1:9704-10042 GCF_001483705.2 Eufriesea mexicana
TAACACATTCTATATCAATGCAATGGTTATAGCACACCTGTAGTGTCTTTCCTCCATAGTTATTCAAGGAAGCTTGCTCACCACAATATTAGCCGGAAATGTCAATAAAATTATGTTTTTCAGCCACATTCTAAAGCATTGCAATTGCTACAGCTTGCCAAGAGTATCTTTCCCCCTTATTTATGCAAGAAAGTAAGCACACCATGATATTAGTCGAAATTGTCAATAAAATTGAATTTTCAAGGCATATTCTATAGCATTGCTACGGCTATTGTACGCTAATTGTATCCTTCCTCCGTATTTATGAAAGAAGGATAGCTCACCTTGATATCAGTTGA
>NW_016952581.1:0-709 GCF_001483705.2 Eufriesea mexicana
TATATATGTATGGACGTATGGATGGATGGATGTATCGATGCATGATAGTACGGATGGTAGGATCTATGGATGTATGGATGCGAGAATGAATGGATGTGTGGATGGATGGATCTACGCATGCGTGGATGTAAGGTTGTGTGGGTGGATGAATGGATGGGTGGATGAACAGAAGAGTGGATGTATATATGGATGTCTACGTGGATGTATGTATGGATGCATGTATGGGTGTATGTATGAACGTATGTATGGATGTATGGATGGATGTACGAGCTGATATATATATGGATGTATGGATGCGTTTATTGAAGGACGTATGTATGGATGCATGTATGGATGGATGTAAGGATGTATGTACGGATGTATGTATGGATATATCTATGGATGTATGTATGGATGTGTGTATAAATGTACGCGTGGACGTATGGATGGATGTATGGATGGATGTGTGTATGGGTGTATGTATGGACGAATGTATCTGTGTATGTATGGATATATGTATTGATGTATGTATGGATGTGTGGATGGGTAGATGGACGAACTGTTGTATGGATGTATGGATCGATGGATGAACGCATGGGTGGATGCATGGATGGATGGTTGTATGGAATGATGTATGTACGGAAGGATGGATGTACAGATGGATGGATTTATTGATGTATGGATGTATGGTTGTATGTATGTATGGATGTACGTATGTATGGATGTACGG
>NW_016952581.1:841-2357 GCF_001483705.2 Eufriesea mexicana
TATGTACGGATGTATGTATGGATATATCAATGGATGTATGTATGGATGTGTGTATAAATGTACGTGTGGATGTATGGATGGATGCATGGATGGATGTGCGTATGGGTGTATGTATGTAAGTATGGGTGTTTGTATGTATGTATATATGGATTTTTGAATGTATGGATGTATTTAAGTTATGTATGTATGGATTTATTGATGTACGCATGTATGGATGTACAGATGCATGGATATAAGGATATGTGTGTGGATGAATGGATGGGTGGATGGACGGAAGAACTGTTGTATGTATGGATGTATTTAAGGGTGCATGTATGCATGTATGTATGGATGTGTGTATGGATGTTTGTTTGGATGCTTGTATGGATGTATGTATGTGTGTATGGATGTATGAATGGACGAATGTATGGATGTATGTATAGATGGATGGCTGACTGGATTGGTGGAAGTGTGGATGGATTGAGGTACGGATGGACGAACGTACGGATGTATGGATGTATGCATTTATATATGTACGGATTATGGAAGGATGTACGTATCGAATGATGGAAGTACGAATGGACGGGTTTGTGAATGTTTGGACGTGAGGATATATGTATATATACATGGATGGGTTTATGAATTGATAGATTGATTGATCGCTGTATGTATGAATGGGTGGACGTTTGGATGGGCGGATGTACGGAAGCATAGATGTATGTATGGGTGTATGAAAGGCTGTATGTATGCATGTATGTATGGATGTATGTATGGATGGATCAGTGCATGCGTGGATGGAATTATGGATCTATGGGTTTGTGGAATTATGGATGTATGGATGGATGCATGTATGGATGGATGCATGTATGGGTGGATGGGATTATGGAAGTATGGGTGTGTGGATTTATGGATGTATGGATGGATGCATGTATGAATGTATGGATGTATGTATGTATGGTTGTTTGAATGTATGGATGTATTTGAGTTATGGATGGATGGATGTATGCATGTGTGGATGTACGGATGTACGCATGTATGGATGTACGGATGCATGGATGTATGGATGTGTGTGTGGATGAATGGATGGGTGGATGGGCGAAGAGCGGATGTAAGTATGGATGTTTGTATGGATGTATGTATGTATGTATGCATAGATGTATGTAAGTATGTATGTATGGATGTATGTATGGATGAATGTATGCGTGTATGTATGGATCTGTGCATTGATGTGTGTATGGATGCATGGATGGATGGATGGATTGGTGGATGGAAGTATGGAGGGAAGGATCTATGGATCGATGTATGTAAGGATGGGTGGATGTAGGATGGATGGATGTATGGTAGTATCGGTGTATGTATGGATGTATGTATGGATGGATGGCTGTATGAATGGGTGGAAGTGTGGATGGGTTGAGGTACGAATGGACGTATGTACGGATGTATCGATGTATGGATTTATATATGTATGGATGTCTGGATGGATGGATGTATCGAATGATGGAAGTACGAATGGTCGTGTTTATGGATGTATGGACGA
>NW_016952582.1:0-671 GCF_001483705.2 Eufriesea mexicana
CCTGCAGCGGCGACGCTAGAAAGTACTATAACATCTTTTTCGCGAAGCCGTTATAAAGCATTAACTCGAGGCACGGTGCGGTCGCCAGTTGGCGGGCCCCGGTAACGCGCACAATACTTGTTATAGCTTGGTGAACAGATCGCCTAACGTCATCAGTCCAATGGCAAGTACTGCCATCTACTTGCCAGAGATTAGGTCTAATCAAAATCTATAACCTGTTATAGCATGGCGGATAGATTGCCTAACGCCTTCAATCCAATGGCAAGTACAGCCATCTACTTGCCAGAGAATAAGTCCATTCAAAACCTATAAGCTGCCATTGCTTGGTGATTAGATCGCCTATCGCCTGCAATCCAATGGCATGTACCGCCAGATACTTGCCAGGGAAAAAGTCTATTCAAAATCTATAATCTGTTATAAGTTCGTGAATAGATCGCCTAACGCCTTCAATACAATCTCACGTAATGCCATCTACTTGCCTGGGAATAGGCCAATTCAAAATCTATAACCTGTTACAGCATGGTGAATAAATCACCTAACGCCTACTCAATCCAATGGCAATTACAGTCATCTACTTGCCAGAGAATAGGTCTATTCAAAATCTGTAGGCTGTCATAGCTTGGTGATTATATCGCCTAACGCCTTCAATCCAATGGCAAGTACATCCATCT
>NW_016952583.1:0-533 GCF_001483705.2 Eufriesea mexicana
CCATACATCCATCCATACATAAATCCATCCATACGTGCATCCATCCATACATCCATACATTCATACACCGAAACACTCATACATACAAACATTCATACATCCAACCATCCATCGATCCATACATCCACACATCCACACATCAATAAATCCTTCCATCCGTTCTTACATCCATCGATACATCGATCACACCCATACATACATACATATATACATACATACGTCACCCACACATACGTAAATACGACGATCCACACCTCAATCCATCCATGCAAGCATCCATCAATACATCCATCCATGCATACATCCACACACCCATACATCCATTCATCCATACTTCCATACATCCGTACATCAATTCATACGTACATCCATACATTCATACACCCATACATCTATACATCCATACATCCATTCACACAAACAATCATTCATGCCCACATGCATACACCCATCCACCCATTCATCCATATATTCACACGTCCATACATATATACACCCATGCATACATACATCCATCCATCCATACATCCAAA
>NW_016952584.1:0-2138 GCF_001483705.2 Eufriesea mexicana
GATTGCTTTCGCTCTTGTGCTGTGACCTGGAATTCTGCAGATATCTGCGTCCTGATGTTCTAAAAATATTTTCTGCTTGGCCCTCTGGAGCCCATCAACAGTGTTCTCTACAAGTTAAGTTGGACCTGGTTACGTTTGTTTGTGTCACGTTTGGCTAGGTCAGGATGTTATGGATATAGACTTTTTGCTATACACTCCTATTCGATGGATTTCTGCGCTCTACTCTTTCCAAATGTGTTCTGCATGGCTCCCTGGATGGCAGCAGTAGACGACTCGGCACGTTAGGTTGGCCTGGGTTACGTTCGGTTACGTTACGTGCGCTTAGTATAAGTCAGAATGTCCTTGACTTTTATGCTATAAACTGCTTTCGCGTTGTTTTCTACGCTCTACTCACCTCTTATACGTTCTGCTTGGCCCCGTGGGCGGTAGCAATAGTGGTCTACGCACGTTATGTTTAGTTGGGCTACGTTTGGTTAGTTTACGTTTTCCAGGTGAGGCTTGGATATATCTGAATGTTGTGCTGCACACAGCAATGCGGCTGATTTTTGCGCTCTACTGTCCTCTAGAATATTCTGCATGGTTCTGGTGGCCTGCGACAGTGTTCCTGACACGTCAGTTTGAATTATGTTAAGTACGGTTGTATTAAGTTTGGTTATGTTAGGATAGGGTAGTTTTGACTTGTGTGCTATAAATTGCTTTTTGGGGAATTTCTGGGCTCTACAATGCCCTAATACGTTCTGCTAGGTTTTGGCGAAGCCAGAAGTAGTGGTCTCGGCACGTTAGGTTGCGTTATATTACGCGCGGCTGCGATAAGTTTGGTTTATACAACCTATGGTAGCTTTGACTCTTGATTTATACCCAGATGTTCGGTGGACTTCTGCACCCTACTATGCTCTACCATATTCTGCTTGGCCGTTGGGAGGACAGCGATAGTGGTCTCGGCACGTTGGGTTGAGTTATGTTACGTTCTGTTATATGACAATTTTCTGTGTCGGTATAGGGTCACTTTAACTTTTGTGCTATATACTGCATCTCGGTGGATATCTGCAATCTATTGCTCTCTACTATATTCTGCTTGGCTCTGGGAAGGTCAGCAGCTGCGTTCTCGCTACGTTAGGTTGAAATATGTTACGTCTGCCAGGTTAAGCTTGATTAGGTTTGGAGGGGATATCCTTGACTTTTGTGCTGTGCACAACTGATCGGTGGATTTCTGCGCTCTCCTGTGCTCTACTATATTCTGCTAGGCTGTGAGGAGGCCAAAAGCATTGGATGCGGAACGTTATGTTCAGTTAGGCTACGGTCGCTTAAGTTAGGTTGTGTCAGGTTAGGTTATGATACCTTTGACTCCTTTGCTGTAGGCTGCAACGCGGCTGACCTTTGCGCTCTACTGTGCTGTAATATTATCTATTTACCTCTAGACAGGCAAGCAGTAGTGATCTCGGAACTTTACGCTCAGTTATGATACGTTCGTTTGGATTAGGTTAGGTCAGGTTAGGTTAGGGTTTCTTCCACTTTTGTGCTATACACTGCAATGCGCTGTACGTTTGCACCCTACGGTGCTGTAGTATACTCTGACGGGTCTCGGGGAGGCCAGCAATAGTGGTTTCGGCACGTTAGGTTGAGTTATGTTACGTTAGGTTAGGCTAGGTTGGGTAGGCTATCTTAGGCATTCTTTGACTTTTGTGCCCGACATTGCTATTCGGTCGATTTCTGCGCTCTACATTTCTCTGCTATAACCTTCCCGGCTCTGGGGAGGCCTGCAGTGGTAGCCGTGGCACGTTCGTCTGTGTCATGTTACGCTGTTAGAATTAGATGTTTACGTTTGGTTAGGATAGCTTGGACTCTCGCGCTGTACAGCGTGATTCCGCTGATTTTTGTGATCTACTGCGATGTACTATATCCTGTTTGGGGGGGGGGCAGCAGTTGTCGATGCATGTTATGTTGAGGTAGGCTACGCTTGCTTATGTCAGGCTAGATTCGGTAAAGTCAGGGTAACCGTGACTTTTGTGCTGTACAATGGATTGCGGCGGATTTCTGTGCTCCGCTGTGCACCGTCATACTCTGCTCGGCCCTTCAGATGCCAGCAATAGTTTTCTCTTCGCGTTAGGTTGTACTATGTTGCGTATGGTTATGCTATG
>NW_016952585.1:0-850 GCF_001483705.2 Eufriesea mexicana
ACATCCATAAATATATACATCCATACATCCATACATCCGTATCATTCATACATTCGTACATCCCTACTTACATACAGCCATACGTCCATCCACCCATACATCCATACATCCAAACATCCATAAATCGATCCATCCATGCATCCATCCAACCACACACACATCCATACATCCATCCATATATACATCCATTCATCGATCCATCCATACATCCGTCCATTCATTCAGCCATCCATCCATACATCCATAAATATATACATCCATACATCCATACATCCGTATCATCCATACATTCGTACATCCATACATACAATCATACATCCATCCAACCTTACATCCACCCATCCATACATCCGGCGATCAATACATCCATACATCAATCCATCCATCCACTTAACCTTAGATCCATACATACATCATTTCACATATCCATACATACACATGTACATTCGTGCATACATACATCCATACACACGTCTTCCCACTCATTCATCCATAAATCCATAAATACACCCATACAGTCATCCATAGACACATCCATACAAGCATACATTCATGCATCCCCACATCTGTACATCAATACATCCATCCATCCATATATCCTGCCAACTACATATTACCATCCATACATCCATCCATCCATACACCCATACATCCATACATCCGTACATCCATACATATATATATCCGTACATCCATTTACCCGTACATCCATACATCCATACATCCATTCATACATACATACATCCATCCATCCATCCATCCACACATCCATACATCCATACATACGTACATCCATACATCCATCCATACATATATCCATGCATCCATACATCCATACATCCATCCATTC
>NW_016952586.1:0-675 GCF_001483705.2 Eufriesea mexicana
TGGTCAGGTTAGGACTGGGTAGCTTTGACTTTTCTGCTCTACACTGCTATTCGGAGGTTCCTGTGCTCTACTTTCCTCAAATATAGCTCCGCACGTTAGGTTTAATTTTGTTACGTGTCGATAGGTTACGTTCGTTTGAGTTAGATTTGGATATCTTTGACTTTCTTGGCATAGACAGATATTCGCTGGATTTCTGTGCTCTACTCTGCTCTCGTGTACTCTGCCTGACTCTGGGGAGGCCAGCAATAGTGGGCTCCACTCGTTAGGTTTAGTTAGTTTACGTACGTGTACTCTGCCTGACTCTGGGGAGGCCAGCAATAGTGGGCTCCACTCGTTAGGTTTAGTTAGTTTACGTTTGGTTTGCCTATGATAAGTCAGGTTAGGTGAGGATTTCCTTGACTTCCGTGCATTACACTGCAATTTGGTGGCTTTCTTCGCTCTTCTGTGATCCAATATATTCTGCTTGTCGCCGGGTAAGCCGGCAACGGTGATCTCGGCACGTCAGTTTAGGTTAGGCTATGTTCGTTTATATTACGTTTCAATATGTTATTATAAGATATAATACACTTTTGTGCTACAGACTGCTGCTCAGTGGATTTCTATGCACTACAATGCTCTGCCATACTCTCCTCGACTTTGGGGAGGCCTTTAATAGTGATCTCGGCACGTTACGTT
>NW_016952587.1:0-2056 GCF_001483705.2 Eufriesea mexicana
GACCGCTATTGCTGGCCTTCTCGGGGCCAAGCGGAGTACATTGCAGCACAGTAGAGCGACGGAGTCCATCGAATGGCAGTGTACACCATGAAAGTCAAAGCTATGCTAACCTAACCCAAGCTAACATAACATTACCAAACTTAGCTTAACTCAACTTAACGTGCCGGGAACACTCTTGCTGGCATTCGCAGGGCCGAGCAGAATACAGTAGAGCACAGCAGAACTCAGGAGTCCAGAGAATATCAGTGTATACCACCCTACCCTGACACAGACAAACGTAACCTAACCAAACGTAGCCTAACGCAACCCAATGTGACGAGACAACCATTTCTGACACCCCCAGGGTCGAGTAGAGTATGGTAGAGCAATGAGGAGCGTAGAAATCCACCAAAGAGCTATGCGTATCTCAAAAGTCATGGATTACATGACTAAACCTATCATAACCTAACCAGACCAAGTGTACCATAACCCAACATAACATGCCGCGAACACTACTGCTGGCTTCCCCAGAGACATGCTGAATATGATAGAGCACAGTACAGCACACAAGTCCATAGAATATCTGCGTTGAGCACAAGAGTCTATGCTACTCTGACCTAAACCAACTTAACATTACCCAACCGAGCGTAATCTATCTCAACCTAACGTGCCGCTACCTGTATTGCTGGTATCCACGGGGCCAAGCAAAGCATACTAGGCGATAGCAGAGCGCAGAAATCCATGGAATTGCAATGTATAGCAGAAAAGTCGAAGCTAATCGAACCAAACCTGAGCTAACGTGACACAACGAGACGCATCCTATCTCAAACTAAGATGCCGAGACCAAAATTACTGGCTCCCCTAGACACAAGCAGAACATACTGGAGCACAGCAGAGCGCATAAGTATACCGCATTCCTGTGAACAGCACAGGAGTCAAAGATATCCAAACCTAACCCAGAAGAGCCTAACCTATCCAAACGTAACATAACTAAACATAACCTATCTCATCCTAGAGTGGCTGGACCACAATTACTGGCTTCACCAGACACAAGCAGAGCATACTAGAGCACAGTATATCGCAGACGTTCACGGCATTCCAAGAACTCAAAGATATCCTAACCTAGCATGGCCTAACCTAACCAAACCATTCGTAGCCATAACTCAGCGAAACGTGCCGAGACCACTATTGCTGGCGTTCCTGGAGACAAGCTGTACATATCGGAAATCCACCGAACAACAGAGTATAGTACAAGAGTCAATGCTATCATGTACATACCTATTAAATTGTAACATACACAAACGTAGCGCAGCAGAACTTAAGGTGCCGAGACTGCTATTGCTGGCCTTCCCACATTCGAGCAGAGCATAGTAGAGCGCTGATATCCACCGAATAGTAGTGTATACTTCGAAGGTCGTAGCTACCCAAAGCCAGCCCAAACAAACATAAACAAGCCAAACGTTGCCTAACACAACCTATCGTGCCTAGATCACTATTGCGGGCATCCCCATCGCCGAGCAGAGCTTACGAAAGGAGAGTAGAGCGCAGAATTCCATAGAATAGCAATGTATCGAAGAAGAGTCATAGCTATCATTAACAAACCCAGACTAACCTAGCCTAACCGAACAAAACATAACTCAACCTAACGAGCCGAGATCACTATTGCTGTCTTTCCCAGAGACCAGCAGAACATATGAGATTACAGTAGAGCGCAGAAATCCACCGAATGCCAGTGTGCATCACAAATGTCGGATACCGCCTCCTAACCTAATCAATCGTAACATTCCCTAATTCAACCTACCTGAACCTAACGTACCTAGTCCACTATTGCTGGCCTCCGCAGCGCCAAGCGGAACATATTAGAGCACAGTATACTTCAGAAATCCACCGAATAGCAGTGTATGGCACAGAAGTCAGATCCAACCTGTCCTAACATAACAAAGCCCAACACAAGCAAACGCAACATAACCCAATCATACGTGCCCGGACCACTAGTGCTGGCGACCGCAAAGCTAAGCGGAATATACTAGAGAACACCAGAGCGTAAAAATATACCGCTTTGCAGAGAATATCACAA
>NW_016952588.1:0-914 GCF_001483705.2 Eufriesea mexicana
GATATTAGTCGAATATGTCAATAAAATTGAATTTTCGAGCCAGATTCTATATCATTGCAATGACTAGAGCACGCCATCAGAATTATTCCCTCTTATTTATGCAAGAAAGGTGGCCCACCACGATATTACACTAAGATGTCAGTAAAATTGAATTTTCCTGCCAGAGTCCATAGCATTGCAAAGGCTATAGCACGCCAATAGTATCTTCCCCCTTACTTATGCAAGGAAGACCTTACTTATGCAAGGAAGATTGCTCACCACGATATTAGTCGAAAATGTCAATAAAATTGAATTTTCCAGGAAGATTCTATAGCTTTGCAATGCCCATAGCACGCCAATATGTTCTTTCCTCCTTCCTTACGCAAGGAAGTAAGCTCATCGCGATATTAGTCGAAAATGTCAACAAAATTGAACTTTCCAGGCAGATTCTATATCATTGCAATGACTACAGCACGCCAACAGAATTATTCCTTCTTATTTATGCAAGAAAGGTGGACCACCACGATATTAGACTAAGATGTCAGTAAAATTGAATCTTCCTGCCAGAGACCATAGCATTGCAAAGGATATAGCACGCCAATAGTATCTTTCCCCCTTACTTATGCAAGGAAGTTATCTCTCCACAATATTAGTCGAAAATGTCAATAAAATTGGACTTTCCAGCCAGATTCAATAGCATTGCGACGGCTATAGTACGTGAATTGAATCCCTCCTCCTTATATATGCAACAAAGCTAGCTCACCACGATGTTATTCGAAAATGTCAATAAATTTGAATTTTCCAAACTTATTCTATAACAACGCAATGGCTATAGCACGCGAATTGAATTTTTGATCCTTATTTATGCAAGGAAGGTGGCTCACAACGATATTAGTCGAAAATGTCAGTAAAATTGAATTTTCCTGCCAGAGTCC
>NW_016952589.1:0-521 GCF_001483705.2 Eufriesea mexicana
CTGCTCTCTACATTGCTCTTCTATACTCCGCTCGACCATGGGGATGCGAGCAATAGTGGTCCTAGCACGTCAAGCTTTGTCAGGTTACGTTTGGCTAGGTAACGTTAGGTTATGTTTGGTAAGGATACCTCCGACTTTCGAGCTGTACACTGCAATTCCGTGGGTTTCTGTCGTATACAGTGCTTTACTATATTCTGCTTGGCTCAGCGGAAGCCAGCAGCAGCGTTCGCGGCACGCTGGGTTGAGTTACGCTACGTTAGGTTTGGTTGCGTTTTGTCTGGTTTTGTTATCGTAGATCACACTTTGGATCTATGCAAAATGCACTGTATATCGGTATATTTCTGTGACGCACACTGCTCTACTAAATTCTGCTTGGCTCTGTGGATGCCAGGAGCAATGGTCGCGGTACGTCGTTTTGGGTTCTGCTGCGTCTGGGTAGGTTAGATTAGGTCAGGTTGGGTCAGGATATCTTCGGCTTTTGTGTTATTCACTGCAGTGCGGTGGATTTCTGCCATCTACTG
>NW_016952590.1:0-337 GCF_001483705.2 Eufriesea mexicana
GCATAAATATGTAGGAAATACTCTGTTGTCGTACTATAGGCATTGCAATGCTGTAGAACCTAGGAGGAAAATACTGTTTTACTGACATTTTCGACTAGTATCGTGGTGAGCTTACTTCCTTGCCTAAATAAGGGGCAAAGATGCTTTTTGAGTGCTATAGCCATTGCAATGATACATTTTGCGGCTGGAAAATACAATTTTGTTGACATTCTCGACTAATATCACGGTGTGCTAACTTCCTTGCGTAAGTAAGGAGGAAAGAACATCTTGGCATGCTATAGCCGTCGCAATGCTATAGAATCTGGCTGGAAAGTTCAATTTTATCGACATTTTCGAC